>NW_017676785.1:9139-39241 GCF_001879085.1 Nicotiana attenuata
CTCGTCCGGTTGGCCGCCCAGAAATAACAGATCGAAAGGTATTACAACCGGAGAGCCAACTCCGACACTTCAATATCTGGGACTTGGTGTTGAGAAAGGTGACATTGAACACCCCGAACCCGAATGAAGGGAAGCTAGGACCTAATTGGGAAGGTCCATATCGAATTATCGAGATTACCGACAAAGATTCATACAAACTCGAAGACGGGAATGGCGCGCAGCTACCGAACAACTGGAACGTGACCCACTTAAAGCTATACTACTGCTATGGTACGACCTCATTCATTCTTTATATATATATATATATATATATATATATATATATATATATATATTGCCCAAATTGGAGCTAACACTTGCACGCAACGGCCAAAGGATGATGTAGTTGTTAGGCCTGAAAGCACGCGTTGCACTCTTTTTCCCTTGAACCGGTTTTGTCACAAATGGGTTTTTTGGCAAGGTTTTTAACGAGGCAACAGTAGATCGTGCTAACTTAGAGTCGAAGATCGATTGTAAATCGGAGTCGATGGTCACATCAACATTATCCGAGCCCTCTCGACGATCGACCTCGAATACTGGGGGCCATCACCCTCGGGTCATGAATTTTAGCAACGAAGGAAACTTTGTGCTCGAATAGTCTAGGTTCGGTAACTAGGATTTATTGTAAGGGCCAAACAGTCAAATGAACTGTGCTCGCGTAGGTCACACCGGCTGCAATACGAGCTTTTATACAATCTTGTACATTATGCATAGAAATGAAAGAAGGTTTCTACCTTGCTAACAAGCATCTTTTGCTTCTTAAAAGTATCGAGCCTAACGGCTATTCTTGCCTAAGAATTATCGAGCCCAAGGGCCACCCTTATCCATGCCCAAAGGGCTACCCCCACTCGGGGACTACCATCGTTGATAAGTTCAGACGGCTCGGGTTATCGAAACCTGGAGGCAAAACCTATTAGGTAGTGCCTAAACCTGATAGGCTACGACCACCCTAAAAATAGTCTGAACCAAAAGGACCACCGCCACTCGGGGACTGTCGTCCATGATAAACTCGGACAGCTCGGGTTATCGAAACTCGGAGGTACAAAACCTATTAGGCAGTACCTGAACTTAAATGGCTACGACTACCCTAACAATGGTTCGGAGACATCCTAAGCCCATTATTGAAACATAAGGCTTTTAAATAAAATTCCAAACCTATTCAAAGGTTACCCTCGGGTAAATTATAGTCTAAAAATATTTAAACAAGCATCTCGAGGTAAGCTTCCGGTCTTTCTGATCCCCATAAGTTTTAAATAAAACTTTCATCGAGGACAAGACTTGTTCAGTCCTCCGAAAAACAACTTATTACTACATTTATTCCATGCTAAGGCATATGTTAACCCCATGTTTTCGTACGTGATAGGACATTGTAAGTCAATTGATGTAAGCTCAGAAATGAGATCATCTTGGAAAGTATACAAAGTAAGTTAATCATGTTAACTTGGAGGTTACAAATATTTAGTATCATGAACTGCAAGTACCAAGAGGGTTGGAAGGCTTAGAAGCTAAATGAATTGAAGAAATAAGTTTCGTCGAAAGTCAACAAGTTGGGAATGCTATAACATGTACTTTTGGGGTGAACTAGGGTGCTTAACATTATAAAGAGGTTATATTATGTGTTATTTTAGTCGTATGATAGTCCTGTGTTATGTTTTGAA
Source organism: Nicotiana attenuata (assembly GCF_001879085.1). NCBI lineage: Eukaryota > Viridiplantae > Streptophyta > Magnoliopsida > Solanales > Solanaceae > Nicotiana > Nicotiana attenuata. The sequence continues at coordinate 10,837 of NW_017676785.1, forward strand.
GTCAAGTAAGTTTTGGAACAAAAGTTGGCAAAGGTCATCACAAGTTACATTTATACATGTGCTGAAAATTAGGTCAAATGTAGCTGAGCTTTTCTCCCAATATACTCGGAATTACGGGGTGATCTACCTACCAAATTGAAAATCTATGAGTCTTTAACCATTTGTCGATATGACATCGGAGTAAAGAGATATTTGCATTTTCGCGAGACTGTGCAAGCAGCTCCCACGAGACCCACAAAGTCGGTGTAAAACTCTAGCTTGTATTTAAGTCAATTCTAAATCGTTTTCACTCATTTTTCTCGTCCAAAACAGTTCCTAAACCCTCCTAAATTCTCTCCAAGGGTTCCTCCATGATTCTAGGGTGAAAAACTAAGATAAAAACATGAATCCAATGCTAGAAACCCCGTGGTGCTTGCTAGATCATAGTTCTTCATCTTGTCGCTGTTTTGGAGGGTTCTTCAAAGTGAAGTTGTCATGCCCCGAACTTGAGGAGAGCGACAGACTTGGTATCAAAGCCTAAGGTTTTAAGGTGTCCTAGGATTTCTCAGAGCCGTGTCTAGTAGAGTCCTTCTTATCGATGTGTTGTCGACCATATCTATAATGGGGAGGCTACTTGGACATTTAGGAATGTCACCCTTCTTTGATGTTCTAGATTGTGCGATAAAGCTGATTATAAGACTGTTCCTCCTTTAATTCGTGCGCTGCTTTAATTTTCACTACATGGAGCCTAAGAAGAAGGCAAGAACTGGCCAGAGAGCCAATGTCACCCCATGAGTGGCAGTTGATCCTATGCTTGGCGATGAGGGTGACCACACTACGAGTGAGGATATTTTTCCAACTACTACACTGCCTGATTCTACAACTCCTACTCAGACTGCACCGGTCCCTACCCCCAATGAGGGTGCAGCGATTCCTCCAACTTACGTTCTAGTTCCACCTCCACCCTCAGCTATGAGTCCCAATGTTTCTGATGGGGACCTTAGGGGAGCCATACAAATGTTGGCTCAGATAATGGCTTCCCAGGCCCAGAGATAGAATATTTCACCTACTTCTTCCAGCCAACAAGGGGATTCTCCTAGTTCCAGGGTGAACAGGTTTCTTCAGTTAAATCCTCCAGTGTTCACGGGTACTAACCTAGAGGAGGACCCCCAGGACTTCATTGATGAGATGCACTAGACTCTCCGAGTTATGAGTGCTACTGAGACAGAGGTAGTGGAGCTGGCTTCCTATCGCCTGAAAGAGGTGGTACATTCTTGGTTTCAACCATGGGAGGAGTCTCGTGAGGAGGAGAGCCCTTCGACGAGGTGTGGTGAATTTGCCGATGCCTTCATTAACATTTCTTGCCTACCGAGACTAAGGTAGCCCGTGTCGCTGAGTTTGAGAGCCTGAGGCAAGGTATCCTAAGCGTGTGGGAGTACCATATGAGATTCACGCACCTGTTCGAGTATGATATTTATATGTTGCCCACTATGGAGGCTAGAGCGCCGTTTTGGGCAGGGCCTTAGCCCCTTGGTTATTAATGAAGCTGCTACAACTGCATTGCACTCTGATATGAAATATGGGAAGATGGTCGCATTTTCTCAAGCCATAGAGACCCGCAAATTTAGGAACATAATGGAGCGAAAGGGTATCAATAAGGCCCGATCCGTAGGCAACTTTAGTGGTTCTTCTGGTAGTGGCCGATTAGCATCGAGGCCATCTCAGTCCTTTACTCAGTCTACAATTAGTGCACGCCATCAGGGCCTAGTCAGCAATAGTGAAGCCATTTCGGGCCCAATCAGTGAAATAGGGGATCCTCCCAACAAGGTCGGCCTAGAGGGAGATTCAAACATTAGTAGACGCCCCCATGCCCTAGGTGCGGAAATATGCACTTAGGAATCTGCTACGTGGACTTACCCATATGCTACGGGTGCGTATTGAGGGGTCACATTAAGAGAGAGTGTTGTTCGTCCCACCAGGGTACGGGCAGGGACACAGCACAACCAGTCAGTTCTGCAGCTACTACATATGTAGCACCTCCTCCAGCTCGAGGCACTCCAGCAACCGCAGGGCGCGGTGAAGCTAGTGGTGAAGCACAGAGTTCGGGAGGACCCAACCATTTCTATGCTATGATGGGTTTCCAAAATTCAGAGGCTTCTCCAGATGTTGTCACAAGTATATTGACTGTCCAATATCATGATGTATATGCTCTTATTGATCTCGGTTCCACTTTGTCATATGTCACTCCTTATGTTGCTATGGAATTTAGGATTGAACCGGAATAGCTTTATGAGACATTCTCTGTATCTACTCTAGTTGGTGGGTCTATTTTGCCATGCAGGTTTATAGGATTATGTTGTCGCGGTGTGTGGTCGGGTCACTATGACCGATCTCATTGAATTGGGGATGGTCGATTTTGATGTAATAATGGGGATGGACTGGCTTTATTCATGTTATGCCAAGCTTAATTGTCCAACCAGAACCGCTAGATTTGAATTTCCAAATGAGTCAGTGATTTAATGGAAGGGGTATAATGTGGTGCCAAAGGGTAGGTTTATTTCTTACCTTAAGGCAATGAAGATGATTAACAAGGGGTGTATCTACCATTTGGTCCGGGTTACGGACACTGATGTTGAGGCACCTACACTTGACTCTGTGCCAATTGTGAATGAGTTTTCAGAGGTCTTTCCGGATGAGCTCCCTAGGATCCCACCAGACAGGGAGATTGATTTTCGGACTGATGTGATGCCAAGTACGCAACCTATATTTATTCTACCCAACAGAATGGCACCTATGAAATTGAAGGAACTGAAGGAACAATTGAAGGATTTATTAGAGAAGGGTTTCATCCAGCCGAGTTTGTCGCCTTGGAGCGCACAGGTTTTCTTTGTAAGGAAGAAGGATGGGTCACTAAGAATGTGCATCGACTATCAGCAACTCAACAAGGTCACAATCAAGAATAAGTACCCACTGCAAAGGATAGATGATTTGTTTTGATCAATTGCTGGGTGCTAAATATTTCTCTAAAATTGACCTAAGGCCAGGGTATCATCAATTGAAGATCAAGGACCAGGATTTTCTGAAAATAGCTTTCAGGACCCGGTTTGGGCACTTTGAATTTTTAGTGATGTCTTTTGGGATAACAAATGCCCCGGCAGCTTTTCATAGATCTTATGAATCGAGTCTTCAATCCTTTTCTTGACTCATTTGTGATAGTGTTCATTGACAATATTCTTGTATGTTCACGAAGTCGAGAGGACCATGCCGATCATCTCAGGGTAGTTCTGCAAACCCTATATCAGCACAAATTATATGCAAATTTTTAAAAGTGTGAATATTTGCTTGTATCTGTCACATTCTTGGGCCATGTTGTCTCTAGTGAAGGGATTAAGGTTGATCCTTAGAAGATTGCAGCTATGAAGAATTGGCCGAGGCCCATAAGTCCAACAGAGATTCGCAGTTTCTTAGGCTTAGCTGGGTATTACAGAAAGTTTGTGGAGGGGTTCTCTACTCTTGCCTCTCCGTTGACTAAATTGACACAAAAGGCAATTTAGTTTCAATGGTCCGATGCTTGTGAAAGGAGCTTCCAGGAGATGAAACAAGATTGACTACGACACCGGTGTTGACCCTACCAGAGGGTACATATGGGTTTGTGGTATATTGTGATTCTTCAAGGATCAGACTTGGGTGTGTATTGATGCAACATGGCAAGGTGATCGCTTATGCTTCTAGGAAACTCAAGAATCATGAAAAGAACTATCCAACACATGACTTAGAACTTGCGGCGGTGGTTTTTGCATTGAAAGTTTGGCGTCATTATTTGTATAGGGTCCACGTGGATATATTCATGGACCATAAGAGCCTCCATTATATTTTCAGACAGAATGAATTGAGAGGTAGAGAAGGTAGCTTGAGTTACTCAACGATTACGACATTGATATCCTATATCATCCGGGGAAGGCTAGTGTTGTGGCAGATGCTCTTAGCCGGAAATCTATGGGCAGCTTGGCTCACTTGGAGGCATTTCAAAGGCTATTGGCCAAGGAGGTTTATCGTTTGTCTAGTTTGGGAGTTCGTCTCACAGACTCTAATGAAGGAGGGGTGATTGTGAAAAATAAGGCTGAATCATCACTTGTTGTGGATGTCAAAAAGAAGCAATACAACGACCCATTGTTTGTACAATTGAAGGAGGGGATTCAGAAACACAAGACCTCAGCTTTTTCTCTTGGCACGGAAGATGGTATATTAAGGTACCAAGGGCGATTATGTGTTCCAAATGAAGATGGTCTTCGGGAAAGAATCATGGCTGAAGCTCACATTTCTAGATATTCTGTGCACCCAGGTTCCACAAAGATGTATCATGATCTTAAGGAAGTCTACTGGTGGAATGACATGAAGAGGAATGTAGCGGACTCTGTGGTAAAATGCCCAAACTGTCAGCAAGTGAAAGCCGAGCATCAAAGACTCGGTGGGTTGGCACAGAACATAGAAATTCCAATGTGGAAGTGGGAAATGATTAATATGGACTCTGTGGTAGGACTACTATGCACTCCGTGCAAGTTTGACTCAATTTGGGTGATAGTGGATCGACTCATGAAATCAGCACACTTCTTGCCAGTTAAATTACTGACTCTGCAGAACAATATGCTCAGTTGTATATCAAGTAAATAGTCAGGTTGCATGGTACTCCAGTCTCTATCATTTTTAATCAAGGGGCACAGTTCACGGCTAATTTTTTGAAGAAATTCCAGCAAGGTTTAGGTACTCAGCCGAATCTTCGTACAGTTTTCCACCAACAGGCTGATGGGCAGGCAGAGTGGACTAGTAAGATGCTTGAGGATATGTTGCGCGCTTGTGTTTTTGACTTCAAGGGTAGCTGGGACGATCATTTGCCACTCATAGAATTTTCCTACAACAATAGTTATCATGCTAGTTTTCAGATGGCATCATTCGAGGCTTGATATGGTAGGAGATGTAGATCTCCCATTGGGTGGTTCGAGATTGGGGAAGCTGAATTGATAGGACCAGACCTCGTCCATCAGGCTATGGAGAAGGTCAAAATCATTAAGGAGCGGTTGAAAACTACTCAGAGTTGTCAAAAGTCCTATTCGGATGTTCGTTGCAGAGATTTGGAGTTCAAAGAAGATTATTAGGTATTCTTGAAGGTCTCCCCCGCGAAGGGTATAATGCGGTTTGGAAAGATAGGGAAACTGAGCCCGAGGTATGTCGGGTCGTACATAATCATTAAGAGGATTGGTAAGGTGGCGTACAAGCTTGAGCTACCCCCTCAGATATCATTGGTGCACCCGATATTCCACGTGTCTATGTTGAAGAAGGTAGTTGGAGATCTGTCGCTTATTGTGCCAGTTGAGACTGTTGAGGCTAATGAAGAACTGTCATATGAAGAAATTCCAGTTGCCATTCTTGATAGGCAAGTTTGAAAGTTGAGAAATAAAGAAATTGCCTCCGTGAAGGTGTTATGGCGAAACCAGCAAGTTGAAGAGGCTACTTGGGAGGCTGAGGAAGAGATGAAAAAGAAGTATCCTTATTTGTTTGAATAACTATGTAATCTTCCTATTAAAATGTCGCCTATGAATTTCGTATCACTTGTACAGTTGATGTTAAAGGTGTTCCTTTCTAGTTATTTGTTGCTTCTGAGGCCACTATTGGTATTGTTTTCATGTTATGTTACGTTGTTGGATTATATATATGTTGTTAGGATTGGTTTCTGGGGTTCTCTTACAGGTGGATAGGCCTAGTTACAGCGATTCTAATGATGGATTTAACGCTCACTCGAGGATAAATGATCCTAAGCGGGGGAGAATGTAACGCCTCGAAAAAATTCGCTAAGGAAAATAAGGTTTTTTTGGTGTCGAGGTAGACTAATGAGTTTGCGAGGAAGGCAATTTTGCGGTCAAGTTTGCGACCGCAGAATCATTATGCAGGCCGCATATCGGCCGCAAAGTGAAGCAGAAAATTGGGCGAATAATAGATGACATTTCGCTGTCATTATGCGACCGCAAAATGGTTTCGCGGGCCACACAATTTATCGCAAAAACCAACATGACAAATTCCAGAGGTGATTTTGCGGTCCCATCTGCGATCGCATAATAGGTCTGCGGACCGCAGAATTGTCGCAGATTGGTTTAGTTTTTGGGCATCATTTTTCGCGAACATTTTGCGGGCCTGTTTACCTTGAAAATGGTAATTACAATTAGATTTGATTTTGTGGTTCTAAAAATATGTGATTTATTTTAATGCTAGTTGTTAGATGATAGAGGCTATGTGTGAGCTAGAAAAATGAGATAAGAGCTTGAGAATGGTGTGTTATACAAACCGAATAGGCCGTGAATCGGGGCCTCGAGCTGGCCTGCGCTGGGCCTCGAGGTTGGGCTAAAGTGACTGACTAGGGACGACCGATGAAGAACTAACAGCTCTGAGGGCCTTGATGGTGGCTCTTTATGATCAATGATGAGTAATAAATGAAGAACAATTAATAAAACACAATAAATGTAAGCAATAAAATCAAAGGAGAGACAATGGAAAATGTTTAAGTTAGAGAGCAGAGAAAGTTCTTGTTCTTGTATTCAATATCATCCCCTTTATATAGGAGGGGGAATCCCAACATGGTACATGTATAATTATTACAAAGAAACGTAGCTGGTACGGCTATTTATTAGTCTGGTACAGACTAGTACTATTCTTGCAGGTATAGTCAGCTTTGGTCACGTGCCTTGGCAAACTTCCCACTTGTCCATGGTAGCCACCAATTTGTGCTGCCCCGAGGTCGAGCATAGGGAACCCTCGGGGTTGAATCTCGAACTATGCCTCGAGGCTTCTGGAGGCGGGCTGTGGAATGTCATAATGGTCATAAAGTCGAGCTCTATGATTTTAGCCGTATACAGATAGTCCCCACGTTTCTTAGAGTGAAAACGATAAGAAACAGTCTTGAATTCTTGCCTCATTGATACTTTCATCATGACGTCAGCTATGCTATATCAAGCGATTGATGTGACGAAAAAGGTGCCTAAAGGTCATATCCACACAGCCCTCGAAAAGCCTTTGAATTGATTACAACGGTTGGCTATCTTTTGGCCTGCTCCAACGTACATGATTAGCCTCTATAAATACTTCTTCCTTCGCCCCTTATTTCCTATTGTATCAGCAAGCCTTCAAAAGAGTTCTTCTTATTTCTCTCTTGCGTTCTTTCTCTGATTACAATTTCTCCTCTGAAATCTTTTAACAAGAATGGCGAAGACTTCCACCTCTGTTCCTTAGGAAGATGTGCCTTCCTCTTCTTCACGTTTGTCTAAGGGCAAGGCCATGGTACCCCCTCGCCTTGAGGAATGCATCCCAGGATCCTGCGAAACGACCTCCGATTTCAAGGTCGACAAGCCTTTTTCAAAGCCGGGACGATGTGAACCCATGTCCCGATATATTAGTTTAGTAGCAGACGCCGACAAGGTGAAGACCGACTGCCGCTGGGGAGACGCGGTGCTGGTGGAGATTCCTTCTCGGGGGGAGGATATAATGACATACAAGGTCGGCTTCCTCAGCGTGTATACCTATCCATTTACTCTTGCCCTGGTGGAGCCATCCTCGCCTTCAATAGACCCCGTGATCCCCGACTTCTGCGAACGATATCGAGTGAATCTCGGGCAAATCCATCCATTGTTTTGGCGTATTGTTTACATGATCAGATATTTTGCCAACAGGATTGAGGGGATGACCTTCACCCTCGACCATCTGATCAGGATGTACAGTCCCCGACTTTTCCACGGGGGCCTGATTAAGCTCCAATGTCGGGCCTCAAAAGCCCTTTTTGCTTGTATTGACGAGGTTGGGAACGGATGGTGGATGAGTCGTTTTGTCCGAGTTAGGACCTCAGACCTAATTCCGGTGGAGAAGATGTCGTTCCCTGAAAGGTGGAACACGAAATGTAAGTGGATACGCGAACTAGGTATTTTCTTTCCCTTTGGATCAATCTCCCCATGAACTGACTTCCTCCACTGATGCGGCTGCCATGGTGTACTTTGACGCAGTTAAGGATCTCTCAAGCTGGGTTAGCAGTTTAGATTCGGCTTGCCCATATGTTGAGCATGTGTGGCGTGACCTGTCTATGGCTCAATGGGAGGCCAAAAACCATGGTGAGTCCTCACTTCTGCTGTAACTGAATCTCTCAGAAAAACTATCACCGGTTGCGCCCTCATTCCCCGTGTTTATGTTTTGTATTTGCGCAGGTCTGGGAGAGGTCTCCTTGATGAGAGAAGCGCCTCCCGGGGAAGCGGATACCCCAAAATCAGTCAAAGAGAAGAAAAAACGAAGGAAATTGTCGACTGAGCCTTAGAGATCCAAGAAGGCCAAATTAGGAGGACCTAAGGCTGATTCAGCAGCCTTAACTCCAGAAGTATCGGGGAGTCCCCGAGCTGAAGGCGAGGAGAAAAATGATTCGTCGGTAGCATCCGAGGGAAGAGAAAACCTGAACATCCCACATATTGCTGAGCTGGTGGCTCCTAAATCGGCACTTGGTGCTGTTGTTGCCCTACCTCGGGCTGAAGAGGCCTTCGAGGGTGCATCGGGTAATATCCCCGAGCCGGTTGACGGCTAAAATATTCCTTGAGCTGAGGTGCATCCGGTAGGTAGTCCGGAGGAGCCTAGTTCTAAAGCTCTCCAAAAACAAGAGACGACCCCGATTGATCCAGTCAGGGTTATTGAAGTGAGCGATTCCCTCCGAGACCGACTTTACCTTCGAGGGAGGTGTAGGATGCCCAAAATAAAGGATCTTCCGATGTGGGGGCGCCCATCGGAGATAAAGATGCGTTTAAAAGGCTTTTTGTTGCGTCTGAGAATAACCCTGAGCTTGATGCCTCACTTATTTTCAGTGAGATTGATAGGCTTTGTGAGCAGGTAATTTTTTATAAATTCTGCTTGGCGCCCGGACCTTTATCTTTCTAACTTTGTTTCTTTCACGGTTTCAGGCCAAGGTGCTTTATAATTAGACCTTTGCCAGGTTTCGGGCCGAGTTGACTCACTACGAGGGTGAGCGCAAGAAGCTTACCTCGGAAGCCGATGAGCTTAGAGCCCTTTTTACCAAGAAGGAGGAAGAACTCCGTGGCCTTTAGGATTTTTTGGAGGCGGCGTCCCGAGAGAGGACTCGCCTCATTGAGCAGGTTATGTAGTTTTCGTTTGTTTTTGTCTACATGCTCACCCGACTTCAGTGTTTTAACACCTTTGGGCTGATCTTTGCAGCTTGAGAAGAAAGATGTCCTAATGAGGGAGGAGCTCCGAGCCAGAGACTCTGAAATTCTTGAACTCAAACGGCACGTAAGTGAGGCAGCCTCTGAGAGAGATACCCTCCAGGGAAAGGTGGTCTCAATCGGACATCAACTTCATGATGCGAGGGCAGAGAGTAATAAGTATAATGATCTTCATACTGGGTTGGTTGCCGCTCTATCCGGGGTCAGAGGTGCAGCTGAGGCGCTTGTATCTTTGTACAAAGATGATGCTGTTGCTGCAAATGCTCAGGCCAGGAAGGTGTTCGAGGAAGCCGAGCTGCAATTGACTCGAGCTACGGAGCATGCTCGGTTAGAATCTCGGAGGAAGGCTCTCGAGGATATACATGCAGGGGGCATCGATTTGTCCGCCGAGATCGAGAGGCTGAAGACCCTAGAAAAGGAGGCTGCGGCCCTGCTTACTTCCGAAGGTGAGTCGAGAAGTGGCTCGGATGCTGATGAAGATAAAGGCAAAATCCCCGAAGGGGAAGAGGCTGTTGAAGACCCAGAGGCCGAGGCCAGAGCTGTTGAAAGCATAACCTCCGAGGGAGCCGTCGAAGGCACAGCCCCGGCGGTAGATTAGGGTTTTATTTGCTCTCTCCCTTGTAAGGGCTTCAGGCATAGGCCTTATACATGCACCTTTGTGAACTTTTAATATATATGTAAGAAGCCTTTCGTTTTTCACCATTTCTTGTCTTTCCTTTGCTTTTAGCAATAAACTATGATGCTTGTTGACAATCGGTTCGAAATTTTGGACCTCGAATTAAACCCTTAGGTTCCTGCTATTGCTGGGCGATTTGTAATGGTCAAAAGTTGACCGTTTGGGGCTTAGTCCACGAATCAAGTTTCGATTTAAGTTCATTGACCTTTAGGTCTAAAAATTGGCCCTGAGGTTGTTTGAGTCGACCCTTAGGCTCTTACGCGTTAGGTCGGTACGACCTCTAATATAAGCTGGCGTTTGGGCTCTTACGCGTTAGGTTAGTACGACCTCTAATATGGGCTGGCGCTTGGGCTCTTACACCTTGGGTCGGTACGACCTCTAATATGGGCTGGCGCTCGGGCTCTTACGCCTTGGGTCGATACGACCTCTAATATGGGCTGGCGCTTGGGCTCTTACGCCTCGTGATTTAGTGGTGACGGTCAGGTGTCCTCGAGTCGCGTTAGTTTGGCTGGAGCCTTATGACCATAGTCATTGTGTTTGGCTGTAGCCTTTTAGTCCTCGAGTGAAGTAGCCTCGGCGTCTATATCGAGGGTATGCCCTTTTAGGGGTCTTACAAGTTCGAATATATAGCCTTGACTTTAGGATCGGGATTATGCCTTTTGTAAGGTCTCATAAATTTGAACATGCCTTACTCGAGGTCTTACAGATAAGTTACTTGGCACAAGTATAACTCATGCCTTGCTTCAGGTCTTACAGATAGGTTACTTGGTACAAGTATAATTCATGCCTTACTTGAGGTCTTATAGATTTGGTATTGCCTTATGGAGGTCTTACATTGTTGATAATGCCTTATGGAGGTCTCACATTGTTGATAATGCCTAATGGAGGTCTTAAATTTTCTAGCATTGCCATATGGAGGGCTTTCGGGCTCGAGACTACCCGCTTAGGGTCTTATGACCTCGAGTTTTTGGTAGCCTGATAGGGTGACAGTCAGCGACAGTCCCTGAGACATCGAAAGTTTTTGGCTCCGGAGCCGTTCCTTGTAAACTTGATGTTGCCTCATTAAAGTCCTATGAGCTTGATGTTTCCGGCCCGGAGGTCGTACGGCTTCGAGTTTTTGATGTCAGTTCCCGAGTGTTCGGTTTTTCGGCCCTGGGGCCGTTTCTTATAAAAATAGCAAACTTCTTTGAAGCGCAAGGTGTTTTGATGGTAAAAGATACTCCTTTGATTACTTTGTACAATACATATGTTTTCGTCGTTGAGGGTTCGATTATTCTGTGCGGACACGGTTCATTTGACCGTTTGGCCCGATACATCATTTTTTATTGATACCCTCTTTGGCTCATCTTGATTTCTCGAGTCGCGTTAGTTTGGCCGGAGCCTTATGACCGTAGTCATTGTGTTTAGCCATAGCCTTTTAGTCCCCGAGTGAAGTAGCCTCGGCGTCTATATCCAGGGTATGCCTTTTTAGGGGTCTTACAAGTTCGAATATATAGCCTTGACTTTAGGATCGGGATTATGCCTTTTGTACGGTCTCATAAATTTGAACATGCCTTACTCGAGGTCTTACAGATAGATTACTTGGCACAAGTATAACTCATGCCTTGCTTGAGGTCTTACAGATATGTTACTTGGTACAAGTATAATTCATGCCTTACTTGAGGTCTTATAGATTTGGTATTGCCTTATGGAGGTCTTACATTGTTGATAATGCCTTATGGAGGTCTTACATTGTTGACAATGCCTTATGGGGGTCTTACATTTTCTAGCATTGCTATTTGGAGGGCTTTCGGGCTCGAGACTGCCCGCTTGGGGTCTTATGACCTCGAGTTTTTGGTAGCTCAATGGGGTGACAGTCAGCGACAGTCCCCGAGACATCGAAAGTTTTTGGCTCTGGAGCCGCTCCTTGTAAACTTGATGTTGCCTCATTAAAGGCCTATGAGCTCGAAGTTTCCGGCCCGAAGGTCTTACGGCTTTGAGTTTTTTATGTCAGTTCCCGAGTGTTAGGGAATTTTCCAGCCCTGGGCCATTTCTTGTAAAATAAGCAAACTTCTTTGAAGCGCAAGGTGTTTTGATGGTAAGAGATACTCCTTTGATTACTTGGTACAAGTATACATGTTTTCCTCGTCAAGGGTTCGATTATTCTATGCGGACACGGTTCATTTGACCGTTTGACCCGATACGTCATTTTTTATCGATACCCTCTTTGGCTCATCTTGATTTCTCCAGGGAGGTGATCTCCTGGGGGGATGCCCACCAGTATTCGAGGTTGATTGAAGAGAAGCCTTCAATACTTGTTAAGTTCTCCTTAGGTAGCATATAGGTGTAGCCTCGTTAAAAACCTTGCCGGTAAAACCTTTTGGGATAAAATCCTATCGAAGGAAAAGAGTACACTGTATGCTTTAAAACCCAAGGTCTTTGAGTCGGAGGATGCTCCGGTATCTTCCATCGAACACCTTAGCAGTAAAAGCGTTTGAGCATTGATATGTTCCAATTGCTTGGATGTTGCTCGCCTTCCATGGTACCGAGCTTGTAGGACCCTTTGCCGATTACTCCGAGGATGCGGTACAATCCTTCCCCGCTTGGCCTAGCTTCCCCTCATTAGGATTTCGAGTGTTTAGGGTGACTTTCCTTAGGAATAAGTCCCCGACTCTAAAATGTCGGAGATTTGTTCTCCTGTTATAGTACCTTTCGATTCTTTATTTTTGGGCGGCCATTCGGACCAGTGAAGCTTCCCACTTTTCATCTAATAGTTCGAGGGCTGCAGTCATGGCCTCGTTGTTGGAGCTCTCGGTAGCATGTCAAAATTTGGTGCTTGGCTCTCCGACCTCGATCGGTATTAAAGCCTCGGAGCCATATACCATAGAGAAAGGCGTTTCTCCCGTGCTTGATTTTAGAGTTGTTCGATATGCCCATAGTACCTCGAGCAACATTTCTCTCCATTTTCCTTTTGCATTTTCCAACTTCTTTTTCAAGTTTTGAATGATGGTCTTGTTTGTGGACTCGGCTTGACCGTTTGCACATGGGTGGTAGGGTGTGGACAGGATCCTTTTGATTTTATGGTCTTCGAGGAACTTTGTTACTTTGCTTCCGATGAACTGCTTCCCGTTATCACATGTTATCTCGGAAGGAATCCTGAATCAACACATGATATGGTCCCAGATGAAGTTAATGACTTCTTTTTCTCTTATCTTCTCGAAGGCCTGCGCTTTCGCCCATTTTGAGAAGTAGTTAGTCATAAATAAAATAAATCTAGCTTTACCTGGTGTCGTCGGTAGGTGTCCGGCGATGTCCATCCCCGACTTCATGAACGGCCATGGTGACAAGACTTAATGTAGCTGTTCACCGGGTTGGTGAATCATTTGTGCAAATCTCTTGCATTTGTCGCATTTTTGGATGAATTCTTTGGTGTCTTTCTCCATGCTATCCCAATAGTAACCTGCTTTGATCACCTTTTGGACTAAGGAATCGGCACCAGAGTGATTTCCGTAGGTTCCCTCGTGGATTTCTTGGAGCACGTAATCTGTGTCCCCCGGTCCCAGGCATACTGCTAGGGGTCCATTAAAGGTTCTTCTGTATAGAGTTCCATTTTCGTCGAGTGAGAATCGGGCTGCTTTGGTTTGCAGGGCCCTCGACTCTTTTGGGTCCGCGGGTAGCTTCCCATTTTCCAAATAATGGATATATTTTTTTCTCCAATCCCACGTCAGGCTAGTGGAGTTGATCTCGGCATGACCCTCCTCGATCACTGATTTGGATAGCTGAACAACAGCCTCGAGGAGTATGTCATCTTCCTTGACGGATGATCCCAGGTTTACGAGGGCATCAGCCTCGCTATTCTGCTCTCGAGGTATGTGGACCAGAGTCCATTCTTTGAAGCGGTGCAATGTGACTTGAATTTTGTCTAAGTATATTTGCATCCTGTCTTCTCGAACCTTGAAGTTCCCATTTACCTGGTCTACCACCAGAAGGAAATCACATTTTGATTCGATGACTTCCGCTCCTAGGCCTTTGGCCAATTCCAGACCTGCAATCATAGCCTCATACTCGGCTTCATTGTTAGTCAACTTTGCAGTTTTTATAGATTGCCTAATCATGCCGCCCATAGGTGGATTCAGAACTATACCGAGCCCGGACCCTTTCACGTTCGAGGCGCCATCGGTGAACAAGGTCCATACCCCCGAAGATGTGCCCGTTTTTAGTAGGAGTTCTTTCTCTACCTCGGGCACGAGGGCAGGCGTAAAGTCGGCCACAAAATTCGCCAGAATTTGGGACTTGATAGCCGTTCGGGGTTGGTACTCGATATCGTATCCCCCGAGTTCGATGGCCTATTTGGCCAGTCAGCCCGATAATTCGGGCTTATGCAATATGCTTCGAAGAGGGTATGTCGTTAAAACACAAATATGATGGCATTGAAAATAATGCTTTAATTTTCGAGATGCGCTTATCAATGCAAGAGCTAACTTTTCTAGGTGCGGATACTTGGTTTCGGCATCTCCCAGGGTCCGACTTACATAATAGACAGGGAATTGCATACCTTGCTCTTCTCGAACCAGCACACCACTTACCGCTACCTCGGACACAGCCAGGTACAAATACAGCGTTTCATCCTCCTTTGGGGTGTGGAGTAAATGTGGGTTAGCCAGATATTTCTTCAACTCCTCTAAGGCACGTTGGCATTCCGGAGTCCATTCGAAGCTGGTTTTTCTTTTTGAGTAAGGAGAAGAAATGATGAATCCTGTCTGACGACCTCGATGTGAATCGGCCCAAGGCTGCTATCCGCCCGGTCAACCGCTGCANCACCACTTACCGCTACCTCGGACACGGCCAGGTACAAATACAGCGTTTCATCCTCCTTTGGGGTGTGGAGTAAAGGTGGGTTTGTCATATATCGCTTCAACTCCTCTAAGGCACGTTGGCATTTCGGAGTCCATTCGAAGATGTTTTTCTTCTTGAGTAAGGAGAAGAAGTTATGACTCCTGTCTGATGACCTCGATATGAATCGGCCCAAGGCTGCTATCTGCCCGATCAGCCGTTGCACGGCCTTCACATTGTTTACCATCGTGATTTCTTCGATGGCTTTGATTTTATCGGGGTTGATCTCAATCCTCCTATTTGACACCATGAAGCCTAAGAATTTGCTCGAACCCACTCCGAAGGCACATTTCTCGGGATTGAGTTTCATGTTGTAGCTTCTGAAGATGTCGAATGTCTCCTGCAAATGAGTCAAATGGTCCTCTGCGCGCAGGGACTTAACTAGCATATCATCAATGTAAACTTCCATGGAATTGCCTATTTGGTGTTCCAACATCTTATTAACTAGGCATTGGTACGTAGCTCTCGCGTTTTTTAGCCCAAAGGGCATCACATTGTAGCAGTACGTACCGTACTTCATGATGAACGAAGTTTTTTCCCTATCCTCGGGGTTCATCTAAATTTGATTATTCCCTGAGTAGGCGTCGAGAAAGGTGAGGATCTCGTGGCCGGCCGTGGCATCGATCAAGCGGTCGATGTTGGGCAACAGGAATGAATCTTTGGGGCACGCTCTATTTAAGTCTTTATAATCTACGTACATTCTTAACTTATTCCCCTTTTTGGGAACTACCACCACGTTGGCCTGCCGCGCCCCCTTTTTTCACCTTTCGCGGGAAGTCCGGGTTTTGACATTCATTGGGAACAACTCATTTCCTTTTGGGATTTGGGTATTTGAAGAGCCGCCACCTAACGAATTATGGTGTGTTAGGGCACCTTGAGCAATTAAATCATGGACTGGTTTGCATTACCAGAGATTAGGGTAAGGGCTCGAAATAACCTTGAGGGGAAGGTGTTAGGCACCCCTCGCGGTCCATAACGGTGGGTCCCGGCCGAACTTAAACTTATGTGAATTAGTCATTTTAACAAATAAATAGTTTTAACACATACTCGGAAATAAAGACATGTCTTGACATTCTAGGTGCATGTATGATTCAAGTAATGAAAACAAGGGAAAAGGTTTGAACAATTTGCACATATGTAAAGAGAAGTAAATTCATTTAAACAGCGGGAGTTGGGAAAGAGGGGTCCTAGATTGGTTAGCCTACAGGATCATACCCACACAATGCCCGGTAATCACTCCTCAATGAGGGGCTACACGTGACATTAGCGTGTATTCATCATATCCTTACTACCCAATTCCCTCCCCTTAGTCATATCTTAAAAGCGTTCGATCAACCTTGAAAGATATCCTATGCGTGCACTACCCGTCCCTTCCTTGTGGCCCTGCAGGTGTTTAGGACCTCTAATTTAGGTAGTTCTAGACCATCCTAAGGTACTTAAAGGAGAAAAATCTAGGCGTCAAACCAAAAACAAGTAGTACTGCATTAAAAGAGGGAACAAATCAAAAGGCTCAACNAGCCTCGCTATTCTGCTCTCGAGGTATGTGGACCAGAGTCCATTCTTTGAAGCGTGCAATGTGACTTGAATTTTGTCTAAGTATATTTGCATCCTGTCTTCTCGAACCTTGAAGTTCCCATTTACCTGGTCTACCACCAGAAGGAAATCACATTTTGATTCGATGACTTCCGCTCCTAGGCCTTTGGCCAATTCCAGACCTGCAATCATAGCCTCATACTCGGCTTCATTGTTAGTCAACTTTGCAGTTTTTATAGATTGCCTAATCATGCCGCCCATAGGTGGATTCAGAACTATACCGAGCCCGGACCCTTTCACGTTCGAGGCGCCATCGGTGAACAAGGTCCATACCCCCGAAGATGTGCCCGTTTTTAGTAGGAGTTCTTTCTCTACCTCGGGCACGAGGGCAGGCGTAAAGTCGGCCACAAAATTCGCCAGAATTTGGGACTTGATAGCCGTTCGGGGTTGGTACTCGATATCGTATCCCCCGAGTTCGATGGCCTATTTGGCCAGTCAGCCCGATAATTCGGGCTTATGCAATATGCTTCGAAGAGGGTATGTCGTTAAAACACAAATATGATGGCATTGAAAATAATGCTTTAATTTTTGAGATGCGCTTATCAATGCAAGAGCTAATTTTTCTAGGTGCGGATACTTGGTTTCGGCATCTCCCAGGGTCCGACTTACATAATAGACAGGGAATTGCGTACCTTGTTCTTCTCGAACTAGCACACCACTTACCGCTACCTCGGACACGGCCAGGTACAAATACAGCGTTTCATCCTCCTTTGGGGTGTGGAGTAAAGGTGGGTTTGTCATATATCGCTTCAACTCCTCTAAGGCACGTTGGCATTTCGGAGTCCATTCGAAGATGTTTTTCTTCTTGAGTAAGGAGAAGAAGTTATGACTCCTGTCTGATGACCTCGATATGAATCGGCCCAAGGCTGCTATCTGCCCGATCAGCCGTTGCACGGCCTTCACATTGTTTACCATCGTGATTTCTTCGATGGCTTTGATTTTATCGGGGTTGATCTCAATCCTCCTATTTGACACCATGAAGCCTAAGAATTTGCTCGAACCCACTCCGAAGGCACATTTCTCGGGATTGAGTTTCATGTTGTAGCTTCTGAAGATGTCGAATGTCTCCTGCAAATGAGTCAAATGGTCCTCTGCGCGCAGGGACTTAACTAGCATATCATCAATGTAAACTTCCATGGAATTGCCTATTTGGTGTTCCAACATCTTATTAACTAGGCATTGGTACGTAGCTCTCGCGTTTTTTAGCCCAAAGGGCATCACATTGTAGCAGTACGTACCGTACTTCATGATGAACGAAGTTTTTTCCCTATCCTCGGGGTTCATCTAAATTTGATTATTCCCTGAGTAGGCGTCGAGAAAGGTGAGGATCTCGTGGCCGGCCGTGGCATCGATCAAGCGGTCGATGTTGGGCAACAGGAATGAATCTTTGGGGCACGCTCTATTTAAGTCTTTATAATCTACGTACATTCTTAACTTATTCCCCTTTTTGGGAACTACCACCACGTTGGCCTGCCGCGCCCCCTTTTTTCACCTTTCGCGGGAAGTCCGGGTTTTGACATTCATTGGGAACAACTCATTTCCTTTTGGGATTTGGGTATTTGAAGAGCCGCCACCTAACGAATTATGGTGTGTTAGGGCACCTTGAGCAATTAAATCATGGACTGGTTTGCATTACCAGAGATTAGGGTAAGGGCTCGAAATAACCTTGAGGGGAAGGTGTTAGGCACCCCTCGCGGTCCATAACGGTGGGTCCCGGCCGAACTTAAACTTATGTGAATTAGTCATTTTAACAAATAAATAGTTTTAACACATACTCGGAAATAAAGACATGTCTTGACATTCTAGGTGCATGTATGATTCAAGTAATGAAAACAAGGGAAAAGGTTTGAACAATTTGCACATATGTAAAGAGAAGTAAATTCATTTAAACAGCGGGAGTTGGGAAAGAGGGGTCCTAGATTGGTTAGCCTACAGGATCATACCCACACAATGCCCGGTAATCACTCCTCAATGAGGGGCTACACGTGACATTAGCGTGTATTCATCATATCCTTACTACCCAATTCCCTCCCCTTAGTCATATCTTAAAGCGTTCGATCAACCTTGAAAGATATCCTATGCGTGCACTACCCGTCCCTTCCTTGTGGCCCTGCAGGTGTTTAGGACCTCTAATTTAGGTAGTTCTAGACCATCCTAAGGTACTTAAAGGAGAAAAATCTAGGCGTCAACCAAAAACAAGTAGTACTGCATTAAAGAGGGAACAATCAAAGGCTCACATCTTTACCTCCACAAACAGAACAAGTAAGTGCACGTCTCAAACAACAATTTCAAGTATTTAAGAGAAAACCTTAGAACATGATATCTAGGTGAGCAGAGAGTATACAGTATTGAATTAGGACCAAAGTGTCAAAGACCTATTCATCTTGCCTACTGATTTTAAACCTATTGAATATGGGCAGTCACAGATAACAGAACATAGTTTTACAGTTGCAGGGTTTTTAATCGCCCAATAGGCTTGCCTAGGCGTATAATAGTGATGTCCTATGAGCATGATATCTATTATTGATTAGGAATGTAGAAAAACAGTAAGCAAATTTAAACGGGCCATTTGGATCCTATAGGCATGCTCTCTTGTAGTATTAATTAAGGCAGCGTTAAAAACTTATTAGAGAAACGAACAGATTGGTCAATTAAACCGATTCAGAATCTATAAACATGAGTTAAACCGATTTTTAGACCTAAGTAAACTGGTTTTAGGTCCTATAGGCATGATTTCTAATTAAACATAAGGCGAAACAAGCAGAATTTATTTGACCAAAGTGAAATCCCTATAGTCATGATTTCTATTAAAGCCGATTTTAACGCCAATAGGCATAGTATCTAATTATTAAAAGTTAAATTAGATCCTATAGACGTGGCTTCTAATTGTGTGGAAGTAAAGCAAATAGAACTTATTTAAACCAAAGCAGATCCTATAGGCATGTTATCTAACAAACACATTTGAATCAACATAGACCCTATAGACATGGTATCTACCCAACTTTACCAAAAATATATAACTACCCTCCCTTTTCACTAGTCACCCCACCGTTTGTTTACAATAATTAGAGTTGAATGAATTACATAAATAGAATAGAAATTATGTTATAGGGAGCCTGAAGTAGGCCCAAAGTGATTTCCAAGCTTCCAGTAGCCTCAAATGCCCAAAGTTCCATAGCCAATTTCATGTCTAGGTGTGTCAGAGTTCCCTAAGGACCTCAAGGATCCCGGGCAGTGCTCACACCTAGACCTTTCTGAAATAATAACTGATTTAGGTGCACTGTGGAAGTCCCAGACCTGATATGCCAGAGTTCAGAGAGATGTCAAGGGTCTCTAAGCAGTACACATACCAGAGGAGCGGGACCTAGTATTCTAGGAGTAAGTGGAAGTGCATAATGGTTTGAAAGAGTTTAATAGACAGTATAAAGAAAGGTCATAGGATTGAAAAGAATTTCTGAAAAAAACCAGTACTGATTTAGTGATAAAAAATTTTGAGGAAAGTTTAAAGAAACAATTAGCAATCAGAACACAAGTCATAGAACAAACAGTTTTAGGGAGTACTTTGGCAAAAAACTTTCACACAAGGGAAGAGGGGTTGGGAACACAGAGAGTACACCTCAATGGAGCACACAAACAACAGAATACATAGAGTTTTTGAGGGGTTATATAGAGCTAGTAGGTTAGGTAGAATGCAGGTCATGCAGCCAAGATCACAACAGAAACATGTTGAGGACAGATAAACATAGCTAGAGTCACTCTAAGGAGATTAGATAACTTAGCAGGAGTGAGGCAGAACAAGCAAGGACATATGTTAGGCAAATATTAACAAGTGAAGGCATGCTAATTACACAAAAGCAGAGTTTAGGAATGCTAGATAAACAATAGTTAGTCAAACAGGCTTAGTTACATATGTAGATATGTGAAACAAGATAGCAAGCAAGCAAGCATAGTGGAAACATGCTAATCACAGATTTGAATAGGCAGTATTTGTCATGCTGGGTAAGCAGTAAACAGAAGCAAGGATGGACTCAGGCTATATGAATAATGCAGTAAATAAACACATAGGTCTAGATTCTTAAAAAATTAATCAGAAGCATACCTAGTTAAAGAAAACACAAGATGTGGGAAAGGTATTGGCAATTTCCAGCCTTAGCTTGCAGCCGGCTAGAATAACAGAGATCACAAGTAGCAAAGAGAGCAGAGAGAGCCTTTTTAGAGTGTAAAAGTGGTAGTTTTTTGAACTATTGTTCGTGTCCAGAAGTGAGAATAGGTAAAGGCATATATAATAGTCAAGAGTTAAACAAAATAAGGTAAGGGATCAATTATGTTGCAATTAGGGAAATTCACAGAATCAGTCACACGCGTAAAATCAGTAAGTCTTCCCCTTAATTAAGGGATAATCAATCAACGGTAAAAGTAGGACAGATATTTAAGGAAGGGAATCAAGTAGGCCTTGGGTATAGAGTAGGTAATTAGGGGTGAATGAGCAGGAGTGCAATTAAGGAAACAATTGGCAAGAATCAGCAAATAACAAATAAGGCAAGAGAAAACTAATTAAGGCAAGAAATTCAATCAAACCGAGTAGGGCAGTAAGAATCAAAGGTTTTGTTAAGGAAAAGAGTTCAAATCAAACCAAAATAAGAACTTCAGAATAGTCAAGGGTTTAATAAAAGAGAAAATCACGTAAAGAGTCAGCAAATATCGCAGACAATTCAAATAGGCAAGAAAGGAATAGTCAGGATTCAACACATAGGTTTTAACGAAGCCAATTGGTAAATCCAAAATTCAAAACAACCCTGATTTAAGGAGAAAAATATAGTCCTACCATGAATAGCCAGAATGAACATAGATATACAAAATCAGTAGAAAAGTTGAACCAAGAAACTTAGTAGAGGCATATTAGGATAATAAAATCACGAGACATCTAATTGGCTAAAGAAAAATCACAGAACCAAAGCAACGACAAGGTCAGTACACAAGTAACTCAGAAACCAAACAAAAAAGTGTCGAAAAATTAGGGCTTTTAGTATAAACGAGTTAAGGTTAGAGCAAACCTCACGAAATCGGTTAAAACATATAAGAAACAGAAGATTAAACACTCAAAATTATCAAATGTTTTGGAAAAACAAATTTTCGGAAACCCTAGTTTAGAAAAAATGAAAAACCATTCGAAAATAAGAAAGTTCTTGCAAAAATCAGAAGGTTCTTGTAAAACTCATACGAAATATGTTCGATCTATCTCAGATCTTGCACAGATCTGAGAAGTTCAAAGGACCAAAATTAGGGTTTCGAGAAGAGCAACACAGAGGTGAAGAAGCAAGCTTAGAAACCCATAGATATAGGAAGATCTTACTCGGAATCAAATCGGAACAGCCTAAAATAGGCGAGAAAGGTCCATAGATGCAAGCAAACTAACCCTGGTCCCTTGAGGACCCTGGAGATGGTGATACCAGCAGAGGAGAGGCCGTTAGACGCCTGAGGGTGGTGAGAAACCACCATGAAGGGCCATAGATGAGTGACGACGAGGTCCGATTAGGGTTTAGACTTGAGAGCATTTGAGAGAAGAGAGGATTAGGTGACGGCGGGGGAGGTGAGGAAAAATGAGAGGGTTTTGGGGGGGGGGGGGTCATTAGGTTTAATTTAGGTAAGGGTTAATCTGGACCATTGATCAAAATGATCAACGGCCAGGATTTGGCCGGGTATTGGGTCGGGCAGATGGGTATTGGGCTGGGTAGGTTTATGTTAAAATTGGGCTGGGTATTGGGTCAAATTAGGATCGGAATTGAATAGAAAACAGGGCCAGATTTTAAATAGCCAATTTTAATGACCAAATAATTTATAAAAAATAATAAATGAGTACCCAAAATATCTTTGTCCACTAAAATGATTTAAAATAGTTATTAACATTTTAAAAATATAAAAGATCATTTTATGCATGAATAATGTAATTATACATTAGTATGGGCTATTATTGCAAAGATGTGTTATTTAGCTTGAAAAATGAAAATGTAATTACAAAAATGCACTAAAAATATTTAAACACCATGTTGGCATAAATAATGAATTTAGATGGCTAAATCATCACAAAAGTAATATGAAGAATAATTATTGGATATTTATATAATAAAAAGAGGAGAAATAAATTGATTTGGAGTTTTTAAAGCTGTAGAAAAATTATAAAAAATACTTATGCATGCTTATAACTGCGTATGTACTATTTTGAAAGTGTATATATATATATATATATATATATATATATTAAAAATATGTGAGTGTATATATATATATATATATATATATATATATATTAAAAATATGTGAGGAAAATTTGGGTATCAACATGGCCGACCATTCGGGATATTTTACTTCCCTAATAGACCCTATTTTGAGGAGTTTTGTTACCTCGTCCTTGATGAACGCGTGTTTTACCTCGGACTGAGGTTTTCTTTTTTGCTTCACCGGTTTGGACCTGGGGTCGACACTTAGTCGATGGGTGGTTATTTCCGGGGGGATCCCTGTCATATCTATATGCGACCACGCAAAGCAATCGATGTTATTAATAAGAAATTGAATGAATTTTTTCCTGAGTTCGGGGGTTAATCCCGTTCCTAGGTATACCCTCCGATCTGGGAGATGCTCGATCAAAACAGCCTGCTCCAGCTCTTCAACTATTGATTTTGTTGCATCTGATTCTTCGGGGGCAACGAAGGTTCGGGGGGTGAGGAAGTCTTCTTCGTCGTTTTCGGGGGTCTGTTTGCCCTCTGGCTCCTCCGAGGTGGAGGGTATTGAAGTCGGTGCCTCCCCATGAACCGCGAACATCTCCTTCGCCGCATGCTGTTCTCCATATACCTTTTTTGTACCATCTTTTGTCGGAAACTTCATCTTCTGATTATGAGTTTACGGTACTTCCCTCATGTTGTGTATCCATGGCCCTCCAAGCAATGCATTATACCTCATGTCACCCTCGATGACATGAAATTTGGTGTTTCGAACTGTACCATACACGTTGATCGGGAGGGTGATCTCCCCCTTCGTTGCTTCGTCGGCCATGTTGAAGCCGTTGAGGAATCGAGAAGTAGGTATGACTTGATCGAGCAATTCGAGCTGTTCTACCACCTTCGACCTGATTACGTTGGCCGAGCTACCTGGATCTATGAGTACACGTTTAATTTGAAAGTTATTCAAGAGAAACGAAATTACCAGCACATCGTTATGTGAACGAGACAAGGTCTCGAAGTCTTCTTCACTGAATTCAGGGATGTCCTCAGGCATGCGGCCCCGAATTTGCCCTTTTGTTGCAATGGAAACTCTTGCCCGCTTGATCACGGATCCTTGAGGAACGTCAGTTCCCTAATGATCATATGGACGATGTGCTGAGGGTTTCCCGTTCTGTTCCTCCTGTCTGCCTCTCTTTCCTCCCAGGCGGGAATTTTCCGAGCTTCCTGTTGGTTTTCTTGGCGTGTACTTCTGTAAGTGTGGGAGCTTATACGGACGTGTAGGGCGTTGCGTGAGCCCATATCTATGGGGGTTGGTTCTGGTGCGCCCTCAGGGTTTCACAGATGTACACCAGCGCCTGGGACGACTACACCATTCTCTACATGATCCTCAGGACCGTTGTTTTCATGTGCATTCACTGAGTTAGACATTTTGACCTGAAATCAAAGATTCTTGGACAAGAGAAAATGTGAAGAATAACTTGCGTTTTTCAGTAAACCAGCACGAAAACAATCACTATTACTTTTAGCCCCACGGTGGGCGCCAAACTGTTTACCTTGAAAATGGTAATTACAATTAAACTTGATTTTGTGGTTCTAAAAATACGTGATTTATTTTAGTGCCAGTTGTTAGATGATAGATTCTATGTGTGAGCTAGAAAAATGAGATAAGAGCTTGAGAATGGTATGTTGTAGAAACCAAATAGGCCGTGAATCGGGGCATCGAGCTGGCCTGCGCTAGGCCTCGAGGTCGGGCTAAAGTGCCTGACTGGGGATGGTCGATAAAGATAACAGTTCTGAGGGCCTTGATGGTGGCTCTTTATGATCAATGATGAGTAATAAATGAAGAAAAATTAATAAAATACAATAAATGTAAGCAATAAAATCAAAGGAGAGACAATGGAGAATGTTTAAGTTAGAGAGTAGAGAATGTTCTTGTTCTTGTATTCAATATCATCCCCTTTACAAAATGATAAGGGTCCCCTTTATATAGGAGGGGGAATCCCAACATGGTACATGTATAATTATTACAAAGAAACGTAGCTGGTACGGCTATTTAGTACTATTCTTGCAGGTATTGTCAGCTTTGGTCACGTGCCTTGGGAACTTCCCACTTGTCCATGGTAGCCTCCGATTTGTGCTGCCCCGAGGTCGAGCATAGGGAACCCTCGGGGTTGAATCTCGAACTATGCTTCGAGGCTTCTGGAGGCGGGCTGTGGAATGTCATAACCGTCATAAAGTCGAGCTCTCCGATTTTATCCGTATACAGTGCCGAAGATTGATTATGCGGCAAGGTCTACGACTACAGACCCGGTTTCGAATAGTTTAAGATCTGGAAAATTCTACCCGATCCCATTTTTATAAAACGTCTTTGGAATCATTTTTAAGGGTTTCATATGACATTTTTAGAGAGAGGTGAAAGTATCTTAGAGAGAGAAAGAGAAGACCTAGCTAATTGTTCATCAAAATCTTTCTCAAGCCTTGAAATTCAAAAAGAAAGCTCACAAGATCTTTACCCAAGAGGTAATGTTCTGGCCCTAGTCCTCAATTTCGACTTTGGGGTAAAATATGGGTGATTACGAGTATGATTCTTGGTTGTGTGAGTATTATGTATACATGTATGTACTAACAAGGGTTGCGAAAAGGTCATTGAACTAGTATGGGTAAAGATTGGGTTGTGGGATGAAAAAATCCACCATAGAAGAACCTTGAAATCAAGATGCACACCTAGTGTTCGATAAAATGCTCAAATGAGCTGAAACCATGAAAATCTTCCTAATTATGGTTCAATTTTGCTATGTCTCTATATCGATTGAAGTTGCTAGGATTTACGGAAAATTGTAGTAACTTAAGGAAAGCTCAAAATGAGGTATGTTGGCTAAACTCCTCTCTTAGAATTGAATCCCAAGGTGTTCATGTACTTTATGTAAGTCCCGAGTTGATCATTATAAAATTGGCTATTCCGAATAAGCTTGTGTTTAATGATATATGTTCAATATGTGTTCCAAAATCTTTTATCATGCTATGTTATCATTAGAGAATGTGATCAAAGTATGGGCTGTGTATTAAAAATGTTATGACTTCAAGTCAAGTTCGAATGAAGGTTATTATGCCAAATTGTGTGAAAAACCCCTATGTGCCTAAGACTCTTAATTGCCCACGTGTGTACTTAAAGTCTTGAATTGAATGCCTTGTTGTTGATAACGATGATGATGTTTGAAAGTGAAAAAAATGAACATGAAATATGAAATACGGCCAAGTGCCAAGAATGATATTATAATTGTGGCCACTAGTGCCAATGAAATGAAAAGATGTGAAAGAAGTATGAAAGAAGATGATTGAAAGAAAAGGATGATCTCTCGGATGAGACGGCCTAGCCGATCGGGTCATGATCAGACACCATGCCGCACACATGGTGGTGATTGTGCTGGAAATTGTTATTGAAATTGTGATTGTGGTTGATGTCTTAGATGAGACGGCCTAATTGATCGAGTCGTGATCGGACTCCGTGATAAAAGTACGGTGGTATTGTGAACAATGGTATATTGGTACTAAAGATCTCCCAACCTAAAAATATGGAAATTTACTTGAAAACTTATTTGGTTCTTAACTTGATGTTTTGGTATCTTTTGAGGCTTCTATTGATTTTATGTCACGACCCTAGTTCACCAACCGTGAACATGTCATGACGGCACCTGGTCCCCATGACCAGGTAAGCCTAACATTTGCGGAAATATAATAATTGCGGGAAAATAGAGAAAAATCAAATCAAATATCTAAAGGAACTCTACTGAATGCCGCATGGCAAGTACAACTCAATATCACAAGTCTAAAACAATTCCCAAAACCCGGAAACTCACAAATCACAAGTTAAGGGATACATAAGAGGCTCTGACTCAAGAATATCTATACAAAGGAGAAATGCTGAAAGAGCTATACTTATTACAGAAAACTGGAAAGGGACTCCTCGGTCTGCGGACGTAGCAGATATACCTCGAAGTCTCTACCGATACGCCTCCTTCCAAGGCTGACAGAACTGAGTGGGAGTACCTGTATCTGCACAACAAAAATGTGCAGAAGAGTAGCATGAGCACACCACGGCGGTGCCCAATAAGTATCAAGACTAACCTCGGTGGAGTAGTGACGAGGAACAGTCAAGGCACCTACCGGTCAATAAACAGTATAATCATAGGAATAATGGGAATGACATATAAATATGTAAAGACTGCATGAATGACCAAGAATGCTACAATCCACAATAAGGGAAAAATACAACAAGTAACAACGAGAATATAATAAATGAGGATAGGAAATGACGGCAGAATCACAATCCAAATCCTAAGGTCACAACACAGCAATGGGAAAACAAGTCAATAACTCATATCCTACAATGATGTTCACAAAGGTCTTATCCAACTCCTTCCACAATTTCACCAAGTCTCGGACAAACCACTACTCGCGAAGACCCAGCATCTGCAATCTAACAATTGGCATCCTGTGCCCCATCAATCTCATGGTCATACTGACAACTAACTGGCTAACTAGGGCTACTCTCACAATATAATGGATAAACGAGGGCGTACCTCCACCCTTAGCAAAATCAGGAGGAATTCACCACTAATAGGGGTGTTCAGCTACGTGTATGCTTGTGCAAATGTTTCTAACAAAATTCTACCAGCTAGTAAACATGAAAAGGAGAACGGACCGCACGTACGATGTTTCCTCACAACCTCCAAGCGATAAAGCTCATACCGGTAAGCAACCCACAATCACATTATTAAACAAATAGGAATGCCTCCACAGGCCGTCACAATTCTCTACAATCAACCCCTGACATAGCCCACCTTATTACGCCACGTGTGTAATTAATAACATAATAAGCACCGCCTTATTTTGCCACACGTGCATCACAATGTTCCCACCTTATTTCGCCACATGCGCAACCCACATATAAGCATATAACATATCCCGCCTTATTACGCCGCATGTGCAACACATCAATAGCAATAATAGCACGGCAAAGACCTCATGCAACCCTTCAACAACAACTGCACGACAGAGACCTCGTGCATCACAGTACCAACAGTCGCACAGCAGAGACCTCGTGCATCACAGTATCAACAATCGCACGGCAGAAACCTCGTGCGTCACAATATCCACAATCGCACGGCAGAAACCTCGTGCATCACGATATCAATGCAACACAACAAATGACAATATATGCAGGAACAAAGCAAGAGGATCAACTCAAGAAATTCCGTTCACCAAAAGACGGTACAACTAACTCACAAGGAATAACCGTCACAGAGAAATACTACGCGCAATAAGAACAACTCAACAAGGGAGAAATAATATGAAACAACGATTCCATAACACTAAGTTCAACAACAAGGAAGTTAACTTGAATCAAATAATTACAATTAAGGAAATTTCAACTAAACATGGGATATCTAACTTCTTTCCAATTAAGACCAATTAATCACGCGAGAGGTAGAATAATGCTTTCCAGATAAAGACAAGCAGTTAGGAATGCTAATGTGACTACAGAAGGGTAATTGTCTACAGTTAAACAAGTAAAAGTCAATTAGGCAACAAGAATAACCAAAAAGGGCAGATAAATTCCAAGTAAGTCATGTAGAGGTGAAACTAATAACAGGAGACTCAATCATAACAAGAACAACTTCATATTCGGTGATTACAAGGATCTAAGAGCCTAAAAGGGGCAATTTTCCAAAAATAGATCCGAGCACGCACTCGTCACCTCGCGTACAAGGAATACAATCAACAAGGAAGACTCAAATCCTAAGGGGAAG
>NW_017676786.1:0-8523 GCF_001879085.1 Nicotiana attenuata
AATTATAGAAAAATTATAAAAATGCTTACGCATGCTTATAACTGCATATGTGCTATTTTGAAAGTGTGTGTGTATATATATATATATATATATATATATATATACATATATATATATATATATGTATATATATATATATATATATATATGTATTATAAATATATGGGAAAAAATTGGGTATCAACAGCTGCCCCTCTTTGCCCGGGAAGGATGAAAGAGTTTTTGGATAAAGAAATGATGGCCAATTTTGACCGGACGGGATGTTTTGAAAGATAGAGGCCAGATTTCGGTCTTGAGTTGCCTACATATCCCTGGTTTTACAGGAATCAGGCCATGTGTAGTTCTGGATTCATTGGTGGAATATACCGATGAAGTCATTAAAAGAACGGACACGAGGTGCAAGAGCGGTTATGGTGAACGATTAAGTTTGAGATAGTCGAATGAACCGGAGCGAGGCTGCTCCTGCTAGGATAGCGGTTGCTTGCTGATCACCTGCAAATAAAGAGATGATACAAACATGTATTTGTGTGAAAATTTAAACATGATGCAGATTCCCTTTGGACCATGAGAGCTGTCTTTGGACGGTTAAGGATGACGTCCTCGGACCATGATGTCCTAGGCCATGAATTGCTTAGTAAGGGATTCGCAGGCCATGAAATGGTGTTCTCGGGCCATGCAGATGGTGCCTTCGAACCATGATGCCTTTGAATAATGATATGCAAATTTGAGAGATCCTCAGGCCATGGCATGGTGTCTTCCGGCTATGAGGATGATGCTTTTAGACTATGACGCCTTTGGACAGGTTGGCGATATTTCAGCCAATGAGATGCAATAATAAGGTGTTGACAAGACAAGGCTTAGTCTTGCGAGATGAAGGGCAGAGCTTAGCCCGATAGAAGGACGAATAAACAGTACCGGAGTAGAGCAACATTTATGCAAGGAGGGACAATGTTTAGTCCCATGCAGGTGGGGAGGCAGGGCTTAGCCTCATGCAAGTAATAGGGAGGCAGGGCTTAGCCTCATGCAAGTGGGGAGGCAAGGATTAGCCTCATGCAAGATGGGGAGGCAAGGATTAACCTCATGCAAAAGGGGAGGCAAGAATTAGCCTCATGCAAGATGGGGAGGCAAGGATTAGCCTTATGCAATTAGGGAGGCAGGGATTAGCCTCATGCAAATGGAGAGGCAAGGATTAGCCTCATGCAGACAGGGAGGCAGAGATTAGCCTCATGCAAGATAGGGAGGCAAGGATTAGCCTCAAGGAAATAGGGAGGCAGGGATTAGCCTCATGCAAATGGAGAGGCAAGGATTATCCTCATGCAGATAGGGAGGCAGGGATTAGCTTCATGCAAACGGGGAGGCAGGGATTAGCCTCATGCAATTAGGGAGGCAGGGACTAGCCTCATGCAAATGGGGAGGCAGGGATTAGCCTCATGCAGATAGGGAGGCAGGGATTAGCCTCATGCAAATGGAGAGGCAAGGATTGGCCTCATGCAGATAGGGAGGCAGGGATTAGCCTCATACAAATGGAGAGGCAAGGATTAGCCTCATGCAGATAGGGAGGCAGGGATTAGCCTCATGCAGGTGTGGAGGCAGGGATTAGCCTCATGCAGATAGGGAGGCAGGGATTAGCCTTATGCAGGTGTGGAGTCAGGGATTAGCCTCATGCAATTAGGGAGGCAGGGACTAGCCTCATGCAAATAAAGAGGCAAGGATTAGCCTCATGCAGGTGTGGAGGCAAGGATTAGCCTCATGCAGGTATGCGGGACAGGGCTTAGTCCTACGCAAAGAGCGAGTAGCAAATAAGAGTAACATATGTCTTAGCTGGAGATATATTCGGTGTCTGAAGGACTGATTGATAGTGATATTGTTACATGTATGTGCTTGCGGGCGCTATTGCTGCGTCAGATGTACCTGCGTTCAAAGAGAAATTGTAAGTTTTGAGGGGGGAAGGTTGGTTCGTACTTCTATACGCTGGCCTTGCTTTGCTCCGTTCTGGAGGCCTTTCGAGTTTCCTGGGTAACCTGACTGTTACGGAAATAGAGTTTTCAAAAATAGGCAATTACTGATAAAAATAGAGTTATTTAGAAACATATTGAAATATCGAGTAATTTAGATGAACTAGTGACTGTAACACATTTCAGAGACACTGCAACTTTTTCATGTTAGAATTTTGAGGGTCCTCCTCAAAATTCTGCCCCAGTTTGGTAGATGATCTCTCGGCCATTTACGGGTAACGACCCTTGTTGAACTTCCTTCGGAATTTTGAGAATCCTTCTCAAAATTCTGCCCCAGTTTCTTAACCGATTTCTGACTATCTGACATATGTTGGCGTTGGCTGGACTTGCTCCGGAATTTTGAGGGTCCTCCTCAAAATTCTGTCCCAGTTTCTGATCTTTGGGGGGGGGGGGGGGAATGGAAATTTTATGATGATATGACCGACACCATAAGGCTGCCTACGTATCCCCTCTTAAACGGGAATTAGGTCAAGCGTAGTTCAATTACATCAGATGAGAAAATGCAAATAATCTAAGCATAGTATCTTTAGACTGCGTCTGAATTGATTAGTTTTGGCCAAATTTCTCCATCTATTTCTGCAAGTATGAGTGCTCCTCCTGTCAGCACCCTGTGAACCATGTAAGGACCTTGCCAGTTGGGAGAGAATTTCCCTTTGGCTTCATCTTGATGTGGGAAGATCTTCTTTAGCACCAACTGTCCTGGTGCAAATTGTCTTGGTTTAACCCTTTTGTTGAAAGCTCTGGACATTCTGTTCTGATAAAGCTGACCGTGACATACTGCTTCATCCTTTTTCCATCTATAAGGGCCAATTGCTCGTAAGGACTCCTAATCCATTCTGCATCGCTGAGTTCAGCTTCTTGTATGATTCTTAAAGAGGGAATCACTACCTCGGCTGGGATGACAGCTTCAGTACCGTAAACCAGCATGTAGGGAGTTGCTCCGGTTGATGTGCGAACTGTAGTGCGATATCCTTACAGAGCAAAAGGTGGCTTCTCGTGCCATTGTTTGTGGTTTTCTACCATCTTCCTCAGTATCTTTTTGATGTTTTTGTTGGTGGATTCCACGGCTCCGCTCATCTAAGGTCTATAGGTTGTGGAATTCTTATGCTTGATTTTGAAAGTTTCGCACATGGCTTTCATCAGATCACTGTTGAGGTTGGCGTCATTATCAGTGACAATGGACTTGGGAACTCCGAATCGGCAAACAATACGGTCTTTGACAAACTTTGCGATGACTTTCTTGGTTATAGCTTTGTAAGATGCAGCCTCTACCCATTTTGTGAAGTAATCAATGGCTACCAGAATAAGCCTGTGTCCGTTTGAAGCAGTGGGCTCAATCGGACCAATGACATCCATTCTCCAGGCGGCGAATGGCCAAGGTGAGCTTGTTGCGTTGAGTTTGTTTTGCGGCACCTTTATCATATCAGCATGCACTTGACATTAGTAGCATTTGAGGACATACTGGACGCAGTCGGTCTCCATGGTCATCCAAAAGTAACCGGCCCTGAGTATATTCTTGGCCAGGACAAAACCATTCATATGCGGGCCGCAGGTCCCAGCATGTATCTCCTCAAGTAGCTTAGAAGCTTCCTTTGCGTCGACACATCTTAGCAATCCTAAATCAGGAGTTTTTCTATACAAAGTTCCTCCGCTGTGGAAGAAGTGATTGGACAACCTCCGAAGTGTGCGTTTCTGAGTGTGGTTTGCATGCTCCGAATATTCTCCTTTCGCAAAATACTCCTTGATGTCATAGAACCAAGGCTTTCCATTTGTCTCTTCCTCGACGTGGGCACAATAAGCCGGTTGATTATGGACCTTTACTGGGATAGGATCAATGAAATTCTTATCCGGATGTTGTATCATAGATGACAAGGTGGCCAATGTATCGGCAAACTCATTCTGAATTCTGGGTACATGCCGAAAATCTATCTTGGTGAACCTCTTTCTCAATTCCTGCACATGGTGCATATATGGTAATATCTTGGAATTCTTGGTGGCCCACTCTCCTTGTACTTGGTGCACAAGCTAATCTGAATCACCAATTACTAGCAGCTCCTGAATGTTCATGTCGACTGCTATGTTGAGTCCTAGTATGCAGGCCTCATACTCCGCCATGTTGTTAGTGCAGGGAAATCTGAGTTTAGCGGATACCGGATAATGTTGACCTGTTTTTGATACCAAAACTGCTCCAATGCCCACTCCTTTGAAGTTTGCAGCTCCGTCAAAGAACATCCTCCAATCGTCATATGCTTTAGTAATGTCTTCTCCTATGAATGACACCTCTTCATCAGGAAAATACGTCTTCAAAGGTTCGTATTCTCCCACTAGATTCTCAGTAAGATGGTCTGCTAATGCTTGTCCTTTGACCGCCTTTTGAGTTACGTAGACGATATTAAACTCATTCAACAGTATCTGTCATTTGGCCAACTTTCTGGTCGGCATGGGCTTCTGAAATATATACTTTAAAGGATCCATCCTGGATATGAGGTATGTGGTATAGGCACTGAAGTAATGCCTCAACTTCTGGGCCGTCCAGGTCAAAGCACAACAAGTACGTCATGCAGAGAGTACCGTGCTTCGTAAGGTGTGAACTTCTTACTCAAGTAGTATATGGCTTGCTCCTTTCTCCCTGTCTCATCATGTTGTCCCAGAACGCATCTGAAGGGTCCATCCAATACAGATAGATAGAGTAGCAAAGGCCATCCCTGTTCTGGCGGGACCAAAACCGGTGGTGAGGACAGGTACTCCTTGATTTTGTCAAAAGCTTTCTGACAATCTTCGGTCTAGCTTGTCTCGGCATCTTTCCTCAGCATCTTGAAGATGGGTTCACATATGACTGTGGACTTTTCTATAGAGCGACTGATATAATTGAGACGCCCTATGAAGCTCATCACGTCCTTTTTGCTCCTAGGAGGCGGTAACTCTTGAATAGCCTTGACTTTAGACAGGTCTAGCTCGATCCCTCGATGGCTGACAATGAATCCCAATAATTTTCATACGGGGACCCTGAATGCACATTTGGCGGGGTTCAGTTTCAAGTTGTACCTCCTTAGTCTGTCGAAGAACTTTCTCAGGACTGCTATGTGGTCTGCGGCCCTCTTGGATTTGATGATGACATCGTCCACATATACCTCTATCTCCTTGTGTATCATATCGTGGAAGATGGTTGTCATGGCTCTCATGTAGGTAGCCCCAGCATTCTTTAGACCAAGTGGCATCATCTTGTAGCAGTATACCCCTAGGGCGTAATAAAAGCTTTTTTCTCCGCATCTTCTTCGTCCATCCAGTTCTGGTGATAACCTGCGAAGCAATCTACAAAGGATTGGAGTTCATGCTTGGCGCAATTGTCGATCAGGATGTGTATGTTTGGCAGTGGGAAGTCGTCCTTGGGACTTGCTTTGTTTAAATCTTGATAGTCAACACATACTCTGACTTTCCCATCTTTCTTCGGGACTGGCACAATGTTGGCTAACCAGGTCAGGTACTCCACAACCTTGAGGACTTTGGCTTTGATCTGCTTAGTAACTTCCTCCTTGATTTTCAGGCTCATATCTGGTTTGAATTTTCTGAGTTTCTGCTTCACTGGCGGGCATATGGGATTGGTAGGTAACTTGTGAGCCACTATGGACGTGCTTAAACCTGTCATGTCATCATATGACCAAATATTCTTTTAGGAAGCGGATGTACTCTTTTTTTTCTGTGTGTGATAAGTGAATGCTGATGCGAGTCTCTTTGACGGTCTCGGCGTTCCCCAGGTTTACTGCTTCGGTTCGTCCAGATTGTACTTAGGCTTATTCTCAAAGTTTTCCACCTCCTTGACAACTTCCTCGGGTATCTTGTCTTCTTCATCTGAATCACTGTTCTCATGTTGCGTTGCCTCATTACATATCACAGTCACTATTAGGAAAAGTAATAATAACGCTGTAGAAAGAGAAGTGTAGAAAATAGTAATGAATAATAAAGAGCAAATGCATTTGATTAAAATTGAACAACATCCAGACAAATACGGCTCGATGAATCGAGTATTTATTTTGAAACAAGCAAGTCTTTAAAACAAAGTTACTGAAAATTTTAAATGCCTAGAATGGCTATAGAAATAAAATCTGCCAAGCTACCCAGGGACCCGGCGGGCCCGGGATGGTGTGGTGGTCCAGTTCCTGAGAACAACTCCCTCCTCCACAGCCTGAATAGTGAGGCCTTCTTCTTCCTCCTCCTCAATTATCGCACTGCAGTCCATGTCTTCGTCCTCCAAGAACAGATTCTTCATCCCAGCTAATGCTTCCTCTTCTGCAGTTCTCCATATTGTATCAGCTTGGTGAAAGGCTTGATCCAGACGTGGCACTGGCTGCTCAAGAGGGTAGTACGGTCCACACCATGGAGGCGACCAATCGTTATACTCTTGCCATGTGTACTGATATCCAAGCCCAAAGGTAGTACCATGACCCTTCAACCGTATCGGTTTAGTGATACTCTGGAGATTCTTCCCAAGTCCTTTACCGGGTTCATACCCAGACCATGCCAGTATGCTCTCTATTTTACTGATCCACCATTTATCTTTCTCGACGGCATTGACACGTTCAATGTGATGATAGGTTTCCCCTCCTAGCCTTCTTCTATTTCCAATAACTGGGACGGTTTGACTGGTGTAAATGAGGTTGCTCCCATCTCCGTGAATGATCAACTCCTGACAATTCCATTCGAATTTCACAGATTGACGTAGTGTGGACGCCACAGCCCCAGCGGCATGGATCCATGGTCGGCCTAACAGAAGATTGTATGAGGCCGGTATGTCGAGCACCTGAAATTCGACGTCGAACCAAGTTGGCCCCATCTGCAAGCACAGGTTAATTTCCCCGATCGTGGCCCTTTGAGACCTTTTGAAAGCTTTCACATTCATGCTTCCTGTCCGTATTTCATGAAAACCTTTGTCCAATCTTTTCAGCTTATCCAACGGATAAATATTGAGGCTTGAACCCCCGTCAACCAAGACCCTGGCAATCAAGTAGGCTTCGCATCGCAATGTAATGTGCAGTGCCCTGTTGTGATTCAGACCCTCAGGTGGCAACTCATCCTCGTGGAAAGTGATTTTGTGACTTTCCAACACCTGTCCCTACCATGTTAGACATCTCTCCGCTGGTGATGTTATTGGGCACGTAAGCTTCGCTCAACACTTTCATCAAAGCGTTTGTGTGCTTCTGAATTTTGTAATAGTGACAGGATGGATATTTGAGCTGGGGTTTTGTTTAAATTATCAATGACGGAATACTCCCTTGCTTGTACTTTTCTCCAAAGGTCATCTGGCCCCATTTCAATGACAGGCTGCTTGGCAGTAGCATCCTTACTTGGTCCTCCCAAGTGCTCAGGTGTATAGATTCTCCCGGTCCTAGTCATTCCTTGTGCGGCATCGGATTCCTCCATCTTTGCCTTTCCTTTGCGCCTAGCTTCGGCAACATAATCCCAGGGTATTGCTTTTGAGTAGAAAGGAGGTGTGGT
The DNA here is from genome assembly GCF_001879085.1 of Nicotiana attenuata. Classification (NCBI taxonomy): domain Eukaryota; kingdom Viridiplantae; phylum Streptophyta; class Magnoliopsida; order Solanales; family Solanaceae; genus Nicotiana; species Nicotiana attenuata. Next base: position 7,509 of record NW_017676786.1, read on the forward strand.
TGATACCATCACTGTGAAAGGTGTGGCCACTTCCACTCTGAACGGAGCAGAGGTGGCTGCAGGCAGAGCCACTTCCACCTCAAATAGAACTGATGCAGCTACCTCAACCTCGATTGGTGGCTGAGTCTGGACCATAATAGGAGTAAGTGTGACTGGGGTTTTGAAGTCATCACCTTCCCGAATAAGCCTAATCGACCCCTCAGGGTCCCATTCTTCGTTCGTCTCTATCACATGTATTCCACCACCTCTATGATCAGGGAGAGGGTTGTTGCGAACATTTGGTGTGGCCTCCTTTGCCTGTATAACCTTATTGTCAATCAGCGTCTGGATTTTATTTTTCAGTGCTCGGCACTCGTTAGTGGTGTGCCCTTTCATACCGGAATGGTACGCACAAGTTTTGTTAGGATTGACCCATTGGGATGGATTCTCTAGTGCCACAACGGGAACATGAGTGACGTAACATGCGGCTTTCAACCTTTCATATAGCTGGTCAATGGGTTCAGCGATGGCGGTGTATTGTCTGAGTGGCTTGCGGTCGAAATTGGGTCTTGGTCTTGGATAATTTTGGCGAGTCGGAGGCGATTGGAAGTGAGGTGGTTGGGAGTTATAGGTATGATAGACAGTGGCCGGTTGGGAGTATCTGGGAGATGATGGTTGATACGTAGGTGGTGGTGCTTGGTATGTGGATGGAGGTGTTTGATATGTGGGTGGAGGTGTTTGATATGTGGGTGGAGGTGTTCAATAGGTAAGTGGAGATTTCGGGCCTTGAGCCACCATTACTGCCCCAACGTCTTTCTTCTTTAATATGCCGCCTGATTGCAATGCTTTATTTGTGGCCTGTAGTGCCTCAAAATTCGTTACCATCACGCTCTTGATGCCTTCCTCAATCCTTTCCCCAAGCTTGATGATATCGGAGAATTTATGGTTTTCAATAACCATCAACCTTTCGTAATACTGCGGGTCTTGTGCTCTGACGAAGAACTTGTTCATCTGTTCTCGTCCAACGATGGCCTGA
>NW_017676786.1:9239-39233 GCF_001879085.1 Nicotiana attenuata
TTGAGATTTTGTGGTGGGGCTGTGTATTGATGTGGTGCAGGAGGGTTTTGTAGATGTTGGTTTGGTGTGTTTTGGGGAGGTGCTGGGTTCTTTGTGTTTTGTTGATTTATGTCGAGTACATTCAGAGCGAATGATAAATTTGCCAAGTTGCGAACCTGCTCTAGCTCTCCTTGTAGCTCCAGTATCTTTTGTTCCAATCTCAAGACTAGATCATTTGGTGCCGGCGTACTCCGACCGTCTGAAGTTTCTGCGTTCTCAACATTCTCTTTTCGAATACCACTTAAGTCGTCCATTTTTGTTTTTCCTTTGCCTTTTGTATTGCTTGGAGGAGGAGGAGGTGGAGGGCCTCTAGATCTGGTATGATACGCTGATGATGCTAGTATGAGTGAACCAATCTAAGGGGATGGGAATAATCAAAAATAAAGAAAAACAAAAAGGTAACAAGTTAGTGGGGATTTTGAAATGTTGCAGTATTTAAACACGTATTGTGGGAATGTAAATTTGCGTCCTAATTGGGGAGCCTCGTTGTGCCCGAGGTAGGCCTAGCGACAAATAGATCTGGAGAACTTAGATGCCAACAAATGCCTCATTTCATAATATAAAAATAGACGAATCCCAAAACGACACTAAGATGATAGGAAAAAAGATTAGTCACTACTGGCACTTGGCCTTATTACATTTTAGGAAAGCAAGTAAATCTAGCCTATTTGGTCCCAGAAGGACCTTCCCCAGATTCCATTTCCTGACTCCATCGTAGAGGTCTCCTAGCTCGCGTAGACCCAACAACAAGTATACTCTGGCCAGATGTCCTCCTTCAGCTCCTTCAACGTTCTGGCAATCCTCAATCCTCTTTATGACTTTACCCTCCAGTTCCACTATTCCTCGCTCCAGATATTCCAGCTTCCTGTTGGAAGTGATCGCCATTTCTTTCCATTCTTCAATCAATCTCACATTCCTCTCATGTATTTCCCAGTGCTCATTCTTAGAGTCGTGGACCCTCTTGCGCAGCCTGTTGTACTTGACTTAAGCTTAGCTTCTTCGTCTATGATTCTGTTCCCTCGACCGGCTCCTGGCATCACCATTCCTTTTAGATTGTCTTCTAACCATGCCGGGTAGAGAGGTTCGCACCCTGCATGATACCTGTCGGGCTCAATGGTGTTCTTTCCACAATGATTTTGCAGTGCCACATATGCTGGGCTTGGCACTTGTAAGGAACGTCATCGTCTTGAAAGTCTGCTCTGAAATGGCTCATCTTGGCAACCCTTGGTACAACCTGTTTCCTGCTTGCTTGCCTCATAACTCAGATAGGGATATAAGGGTATATTCCTCTCAACCCAATCAGCACCAAGTGTGGAGCGTCCCTGGTTTGATGATAAATTCATCTGTTGGGAACCATTCAAACATCCATTGCACTTGCTCCTCGGTCAGATTGTCAAAAAATTCCACCCACTCTTTGGCATTCTCCGGCTGAGCAAACCTGTCCGGGATGTAGGTCATCCGCTTAGGGTGATGGAAGACAATATGGTCATTCCAAGCCCTTCGCAGAAATTCTTGGCGATACTGGCCCTTTTGAAGATGTTCTAGTAACCACAATTGCAGCAACAAGTTACAACCCTCGAAATGCTAGACCCCTCTTTGGCAGCGCTCCAGAGCCCTGTAGATGTCGGCTATGATCATGGGGACTATGGTGTATGTCTTTCCATTTATCCCTTCCATCAAAGTCTTGGCGACCATGGCCAACCTAGTGTGGATTCTTTCTCTTTTCATTGGGAACACTATCAGGCCCAGGAAGCATACAATGGACACAAACACTCTGCGATGGATGTGGCCAGAGAAGTGAGAGAGATCTCGTCATGGTAGGTACGGAAGCACTTGCTATGGCCATACCTCTTATACAGATACTCGAAAGTTATGTAAGATTCCTTCAGGCATCTTAAGTCAGCATTTTTCTTCAACCCCATCATCTTTAAGAACCCTTTACCAGTACGGTTCTCTGGCACCAATAACCCGGGGCTATCCCAAGTCAATCTCGCAAGCCCTCCAATTTCCTCTAGAAGTGGTGTCATTTCTATGTCGCCAAAACGAAACACAAACCTTTCACTATCCCAGAATAAAGTGGTAGCCTCGATCGACCTCTTGTTTGGCTCAATGTCTAGCAGAGAAGGTAGATTTCCCAAGTACTTTCTTACGTGTTTCTTGTCACTTGAGGAAAGGTCCTCCCACCAATCTAGTAGCAATGGTGGGATGTTTCTAACCATACCGAATCTGGGGACCTCGTGCCTCATAACAAAAGGGTTAGTCCCTTATCCCCGACCAGACTCGACTATTTATACATTTGTGATTAGCATATTGGCATTTAGGTCCCCAAATTAATGCACAGAAGGTGGTTGTGTCCGTTGGGATTATGGAAACCCCGGTGGATTTTTGGTTAAGGCTTGTCTTAAAGGATTATTATGTGGACAACATATTAACCCAGCTAGTTTTGACCATGATGCATGCACAATTACGATTAGAGTAAGGTTACTATGGGGGTCTAGACTGGTACCCTCAAGCGGACCAATTGAGGGGGAAAGGCACGGAACCGTCGACTGCAGCGCTGATCGACTAGTTTTATCGCAAATATTCCTTTCCGAATTTAAGGGTAATAAATTGGAAGAGCGCAACCACTCATCAAGCGTTGCTATAGGATTTTGATACGCACGAGTGGAATATGGTGTGGAGTATATGTAACAATAATAGCATGTTGTCAAGTATTTGCACGTAAGAGAATAATAAATGCAGTATTTAAATGATTGAAGGACAGTTACAGAAGAAAACAAAGAGACAAGTCAGTTTCAGGAAAATAAAGTAATTATAAATACTTAAAAATAAACAGTTAAATTCAAATAAGGGGAAAGGGTACGTGGGATAGAGGATGCTTGGACTAACTTACAAAAAATAAGTTCGTTATGATAAGAGCCTAATAATATCCCCAGCAGAGTCGCCATGCTGTCGCGTCCCCTTTTTTTCTCCTTGCGGAGAAAGGTCCGGGTTTCGACATTCCATGGGGAAATAACTCTTTTCCTTTTGGGAATTGGGTTTTGAAAAGTCGCCACCTAACGAATTATGGTGCGTTAGGGCACCTTGAGCAGATAACTCATGGACTAGTTTGCATTACCAGAGATTTAGGGTAAGGGCTCGAAATAACCTTGAGGGGAAGGTGTTAGGCACCCCTCGCGGTCCACAACGGTGGGCCCCGGCCGAACTTATATTCATGTAAATTAGTCCTTTTAACAAATAAACAGTTTAAGCATGTGCTTGCAAGTAAAGGCATGTTTTGACATTCTAAACACATGTATGATCCAAATAAATGAAACAAGGGAAAAGGTTTGAATAAATTGTACATATATGAAGAAAAGTAAATTCATTTTAAACAATTGGAGTTGGGAAAGGGGGTTCCTAGGTGTTGACACCCAATTTTTTCCTATATATTTTTTTATGCATAAATACTTTCAAATAGCATATGTATGCATATATAAGCATGCACAAGGTTTTTATAATTTTTCTGTAATTTTAAAGATTTTAAATTGATTTATTTCCTTCCCTTTACTCATAAAATCCCCAATAATTATCCCTCAAATTATTGTTGTGGTGATTTAGTCGTTTAAATTCTATGCTTATGCCAAAATATGGTTAAAATATTTTTTGTGCATTTTTTATAATTACGTTTATATTTTTAAAACTAATTTGCATATAATTGCAATATTAGCCATATTAATGTATAATTACATTTATATGCATAAAATTGACCTTATGTATTTTTAAGATGTTGAAAATCTATTTTAAACCATTTTAGTACAAGAAATTATTTTATAGAAATTATTTACAATTTATTATAAATTATATAGGGATAAATTGGCTATTTAAAATATAGCCATATTGCATTTCAATCTTAGCCCCAATTTTAACCCAACCCCAGCCCAATTTCTAATCAAATTACCCGACCCAAACCCTAAACCCACCTACCCAACCCAGAACCAATTAAATCATGGCCGTTGATATGAGAGATCAACGACCCGTATTAACCCTTTCCTTTTTAAATCCTAAACGACCCTAACCCTAACTCATTCTCCCAAACCCGCCGCCTCTGTATTCTCTCATCTCCTCTCCTCTCTCAGTAACTCAACCAAACCCTAGCCCCTTCAACCGCCGACTCTCTTCTCCAGTCTTCTCCAGTGATCTCCCATCAACTCCTAAGCCTCCAATGGCTTCTCTCATGCCATGCTTGCCTTCTCTAAGGTCTCCAGTGATCTCCCAACAACTCCTAAGCCTCCAGTGGCTTCTCTCATGCCATGTTTGCCTTCTCTAAGGTCTTCAAGGGCCCAGGGCCATGCCGACTTGCATCTAGGGTTCGTCACTTTGTCTGTTCTTGGCTACTCCAGTATGATTTTGAGCAAAATCATGCTTTATCTGTTACGATCTTGGGATTCTAGACATGTTCTTTCATTTCTATATGGGTTTCTTCTTAAACCCTAATTTCTTCCTATATCTCTTAGATCTGTACAAATCAAGCCGATTTGAGTTTGTTTCTTTAATGTTTTACACTGTCCTTAGAACTCTTTACAAGAATCGTTGATTTCGAGTGTTTTTTACCTTCTTCTAAAAATTAGGGTTTCGGAACTTCTTTTACAACTTTGTTTAACTGATTCTTTGTGTTTAAAATTCTATTTCTTGCATTATTTTTACTGATTCTATGATTTTACTGCATCTTCAACTCGTCTATGTTTGAAAGCCCTAATTTTCTAGATTTCTTCGTTTAGTTCTGTGTATTAGCATGACTGATCGTTTCTTGTTTGAGTTTCTGTGACTATCTTGCCTCGAATATGTTCTTACTGAGTTTTTAGGCTAACCTATATCACCTCTATATGCTTGTGTTCATCTTGACTGTTCAAGACTTGCTTCTTTCTATCAGTGTTGTTTAACCTGCATGTTTGCTATGTTTGGTTATTCCTATATTACTCTATTTATATGCTAAACACTGACTCATGACTTTCTCTTTGATTGATTCTGGATCCCCTGTTTCATGGTTTGATTAGAAGACCTTCCTTTAAACCTTTGATTCCTACCCTTTCTATTCAATTTGATTGATTCGCCTACCTTGTCTGCACTGGTACTTTATTCTTACTGACTATCTCCTTAATTAGAGTTTTTCTGTACTTAGCCTAATTGTTTACCCTATACTTACTATATTTGAAATCTTTCCTTATTGGTCGTACATTGATTTCTTTCCTTAGTTGTTACTTGTTCTTACTGTTTGAACTGATTCCCTTAAATTAAGGGAGTACTTGTACTGATTTTGCTCTAATTGGTTCTGAGTTCCATAATTACTGTGCTATTGTGATTCTTGCCTTATTTCACCCAGTTTCGAACTACTATATATACATACTCTCTCATTAACACAAACACACGAACACTTTGGTTCAAAAACTCTCTCTCACACTCAAAGCTTTCTGCTCTCTTTCTTTGGTTACTTGCTATTATTCTGAGTTAGCCGGCTGCAAGCAGCTGACTATTGTGCTCTCCTGCCCCTTCACTTTTGTGTTTACTGTCTTCTTTACTGGTATGTCCTGATTTCAATTTAAGTCTCAAAAATAATATGTTTCTTTTCCTCCTTCAGTTCATCATGTTCCTAATCTGTTTCTACCTATGTTTCTGTTGTTCAACATGTAATTAATCTCTTTGCGTTAGTCATATACTACCCCTTACGATCAACATGCTAATCTTCTGCAGTCAATGTGACTCGATCCCCTTTATGTCTAACTGGTTTTAGTATGAACCTCTCTTTGGCAAAATAATTTGTACCCTATAGTTATTTGGTTCTGTGTTAATTCCAAAAGTTCATGTTGTACCCCAATCCCATGAACCCCTTAAGAGCTTCTGATTCTGTATCTATGTGGACGTCTGCCTGTTGTGTGTTTAGTCATGTGCTCTATGTGTCCCGAATCCCTATCACCCCTGCGTGTAGGTTTGTTCCTTCTGTTTTGTGTTCTTTAAGTATTGCTGAGTTGGTTATGCAACTCTCCCTTTTCAATGATGTTTTACTGTATAACTCTCTCTTTTACTCCACAAAACTGTTTCAAACAAGTCTCTTTTAACACTATTTTCTTACTAAAACCCTTTCAAAACTATGTTAAGCACTCTCACACTGTTCCTAAGTCCCTAGGTTCTGCCCCCTCCGGTGTGTGTACTGCCTTGGGATCCTTTTGAGAACCCTCTGAACTCTGGCACACTGAGGCTGGCCCTTCCACACTGCACTTACTCAATTTGGTTACCAAGTCTAGGTGTGAGCACTGCCCGGGATCCTTGAGATCCTTAGGGAACTCTGTCGCACCTAGACAATGATATTGTCTTTGAAATTGGCATTTGAGGCTATTGGAGGTTTGGGGAATCACTTGGGCCTGCTTCAGGCTCCCTATAGTGTAACTTCTTTTGTTTCTTATCTACAGTATGTAATTTGTTCATCTGGTTTGTAATAATTATTTGTAAATAGACATTGGGGTTGGCTAGTGAAAAGGGGAGGGTAGTTACACATGTTATCAATATCAATGGGTAGAAACCATGCCTTAGGTTTACGTTTCCTATATGCGCATTAGAATCCATGTCTAGGACTAATACATTCCAAGCATGTCATGCATTAGATATCATGTTCTTAGGTTTACTGTTTCAGCATCTCATTTGATATTCTTGCTATCCTTTAGAAATCCTGTTTCTAGGATAAAATGGCATTAAAACAAAACTGCTACTCCTGTACGCTTGACCGCACGCTCTGCAATACTGTAACCTTTATGCATTTAGAAATCCCGCTTTAGGAAATTCTGCAATCATGCTGTGCATTTAGAAATCATGCTTTAGGAATTTTGCATATAAATCGTTCTGCATTTTATGTGCATATTGGATACCCTGTTTTTAGGATCACGCTCACACTCGCTCAGTCACACCTAGTTAAACTACTGACGCATGAAAAAGGGACATAAAAACAGTCTCGCGTTTGATTATCCTGCTTAAGTAAAATCGGTCATAATCCTGTATATCTTTGCAACACGTAGAACAGCATGCTTTAGGTAAAATAACTTCTAAATGGTTTTAATAACTCTGATAATTGTTGTGCATTACCCTACGCCTAGGCAAGCCTTAGGTAATCAAATCTCTTACAAAATTGTAAACTGCCTCTTTGTGTTTACTGCTTAATGTCGTTCTAACAGGCTTAAAAATCAGTAGGCAAATTGATAGGGCTCCTACTCCTGAGTTTATAAACTACATATCTCGTGTGTTCTGATATTCGCTTAGATATCATGTCCTAGGATAATGATTAACAATATGGCCTTTATTTGTGTTTGAGTCGTGCTGTTTTACATGCATTATCTGTGGAGGTGAACTTGAGCCCTTATCTGCTATTTCATGCTTTTATTTGCCAAAGTCCTATGTGTTCTTGCTTGTCGCCTTAGTATTTTCTCCTTTAAAACCTTAAGGGTCTGTCTAGAACTACCTTTAGGTAGAGGTCCTAAATTTCCTCCAGGATCATTAAGAAGGGACGGGTAACAGCACGCAATATAGATCGCTACCCAACACTCGCATTAATAACCATTAAAGGGGTGGGAAGGGTAGATATGGATAAGATGACCGGTGCGCTAATGCCACACGTAGCCCCTTTCTAAGGAGTGATTACCGGGCATTGTACTGATGTGATCCTATAGGCTAACCAACATAGGACCCCTCTCTCCCAAATCACTTGAAAACTTCACTTTCCTTTTTATGCACACAACTTGTTTAAGTTCTTGCCTTATTATTTGAGTTATACAATGCCCAACATGCTTTATTTGCAATTATTTGCTTCAACTATTTATTTGTTAATAGACTAATTCGTAAGTATAAGTTCGGCCGGGACCCACAGTTGTGGACCGAGAGGTGTGCCTAACACCTTCCCCTCAAGGTTATTTCGAGCCCTTACCCTAATCTCTGGTAATGCAAACTAGTCCGAGTGTTAATCGCTCTAGGTGCCCTAACACACTATAATCCGTTAGGTGGCGACTCTTCACTTTCCAAAAGGAAATGAGTTGTTACCCCCATGAATGTCGAAACCCGGACTTCCCCGTCAAAAGGGGAGAAAAGGGGGCGTGACACTAGGTTGGTTAGCCTACAGGATCATACCCACACAATGCAATCACTCCTCAATGAGGGGCTACACGTGACATTAGCACGTAGTCATCATATTCTTACTACCCAATTCCCTTCCCTGGGTCGTAGCCTAAAGCGTTCTATCAACCTTGAAAAGTATCCTATGTGTGCACTACCCGTCCCTTCCTCGTGGCCCTGGATGTATTTTAGGACCTCTAATTTTAGGTAATTCTAGACCATCCTAATGTATTTAAAGGAGAAAAGTCTAGACGTCAATCAAAATAATTAGGACTGTATTTAAAGAGGGAACAACTAAAGGCTCACATTTTACCTCCACAAGCAGAACAAATAAATGCACGTCTCAAACAATTGTTTCAGGTATTCTAAGAGAAAACCCTAAAACATGATATCTTAGGTTAGCATGGATTATACAGCACTGAATTCAGGCCAGAGTGTCAAAGAACTGAATCCTACTGATTTTAGACCTATTAAAAGTGAGCAGTCTCAAGGCGCAGTTTTATAGTTGTAGGATTTTAATCGCCCTATAGGCTTGCCTAAGCGCATAATAGAGATGTCCTAAGAGCATGATATCTATATGGATCAGTGAAACAGTAAAACGATTTTTAAACGACAACTTGAGATCTATAGGCATGCTTTCTAGCAGTATTAACTTAAGGCAACGCTTGAAAAACTTATTAAAGAACTGACTAATGAATTAACTAATCCAATTCAAAACACCCGTAAATTAAACTGTTTTAAAGTTCTATAGGCATGATTTCTATTAGAGCTGATTTTAACTCCTATAGGCATGGTATCTAATTATTAAAAGCTGATTTTAACCCTATAGGCATGATCTATTATTAAAGTCATTTAGATCCTATAGGCATGGTTTCTAATTGTGTGGAGTAAAGCAAACATAAGAAACACATTTGAATCAACATAGACCCTATAGGCATGATATCTACCCAATCCTACCCACAATAGATATAACTACCCTCCCTTTTTTTCACTAATCACCCTACTGTTTGTTTACAATAGTTATTACAGACCAAGAACTGAATATAAATTACATAAAAAAATAGAAAAGAAAATTAATCTATAGGGAGCCTGAAGCAGGCCCAAGACAGTCATGGTGTACCAAGCCTTTACTGATCTCAAACACCCAAAGTTCCATAGCCCAATTCATGTCTAGGTGTGTCAGAGTTCCCTAAGGATCTCAAGGATCCCGGGCAGTGCTCACACCAAGACTTTCACCAAACAGAGACTGATTATGTGCAGTGTGGAAGTGCTAGCCTTGATATGCCAGAGTTCAGAGAGATCTCAAGGATATCAAAGCAGTGCTACCATTAGTTATAAGAGTATGTGAGAAATGACTTGAAAGATTTGGTAGACAGAGAAAGAGGTCTTAGTAATGGCAAGAATTTTCTGAAAACCAGACCATAGTTAGGGTAGAAATAGTTTAAGAAACATGAAGAACATTTTTACAATCAGAGAGCAAGTCATAGAACACACAGTTTCAGAACAGACTTCACACAAAGGAAAGGGGTAGAGGGACACCTAGAATGCACCTTAGTGATGGCAAACAAATACACAGATTGTAGTTGCAAAGTTAAGTTGAGAACACACAGATTTTAGACACAAATAGGATCTCATTAGTGAAATAGAACAAGTTGGACTTAGATGATCAAACTAGACAAACACTTCATGAAGCATTCAAGGTTTTAGAAATACTAATCATATACAGAACATGCAGAATTTGGTCATGCTGGGTGAAATCATAAACACACAATGCAGCTTGTGATATGCTAGTGAACCAATTATTTAAAGCAGGATTGGCATGCTAAACAGTATAATGGCTATAGCCTTTAACAGAATAAGCTTAGACATGCTTTGTGATACAGTAATCTAGGCATGCTGATTGCATATTGAGTAGAATAGCACATAGAACTGGAAATCACAAACGGACGAACTGCAGCAACAAAGAAAACACATAGTTTGGAATGTGAATTGAATCAGAACATACCAGTTAAGGAGAGAATACAGGGTATAGAGCAGAGATGGTGCAAGTAGCCAGCCTTGGCTTACAGCCGGCTGGACTAATAAGAATTGCAAGGAACAGAAGAGAATATAGAGCTTTGAGAGTGTGAGAGTGTAGATGAACTAGTGTTCGTGTCCAGAAGTGAGGAGTAAAGGAGAGCATATATAGCAGTTAAGAATCAAGGAAAATAAGGTAAAGGGAATCAACCCTTCTGCAATTAAGGAAGCCACATAATCAATTATACATTAGTTAGTATACTTTTCGCTTAAATAAGGGTAATCAACCAACGGGCAAGGCAGAACACATTTAAGGAAAGAAATCAAACGAGCAATTAAGGGGAAATAGACAGAATTTTAATTAAGGAAATAATTGGTAAAGAATCAGTAAATATCACGGTTAATCGAACAAGGTAAAAATACTCAAGATTGTAAATAAGGAAATAGTCAGGAATAGGTCTTAACAAAACAAACTAATAAATCAAGAATCCAAATCAATCACTGATCTAAGGAAAAAAATATAGGTTTACCGTGAATAGGTAAAAAATGAACATGGACATATAGAATTAGCAGAAGAGTTGAACAAAGAACATCAGTAGAGGCACATTAGGATCAAAAGTCATCGGATTAGGCTAAGAAGAATCCCAGAAACAAAGCATAGGACAAAGTCAGTACCCAAATAACTTAGACGAACTCAGCATGCAAACAATAATGCCGAGAAATTAGGGCTTTTAGCACAAACAAGTTAGGGTTAAAGCAATCTTCATAAAATCGGTCAAAATACACAAGAAACAGAAGATTTAAACACTCAAAAAATCATAAAACGTTTTTTAGAAAGAAATTTCAGGAAACCCTAGCCATAGAAGTCAAAAACTCGAAGTATTATAGTGCTTGAAATCGGTTAGTAGTAGAGGAATAAGAGGAACTTAAAGAAAAAAATCACAGGAACTCGAAAACATTTTTAGGTGTGTAGAGATTCAAACAGTAGATAGCAAAGAGACCAAGGTATAGTGCTAAAATCGGTTGACAGTAAGGAAACAAGATATCTTTAAAGCATAGTCATGGACAAACTCAGAACCTCTTCCGAATCTACAAAGATCGGACGAATTCATGTCCGAAGATTAGGGTTTAGAGGAGAAAAGAGGGGTAAAGAAAACCTGGTTTTGAACCAGAGATTTGAACCATGAAATTTCAGTAGGAATCACTCGCAAACCATGGACGAACCCTTGAAGAGCTTTGAACGAGATCTGGACCAGATCTCTTCTTGTTCTTTCCACAAAAACCACATAATCGAACAACCAAGGGATAGGAGACAAGTAGAAGCTTCGTACAGCGATAGGATGCCATAGATCGGGCAGGGATTCAAAGGATTAGGGCTGATTTTAGGTGACGATGATTAGGGTTAGCGGTTGGGTTTCAGAGAGAACCAGAGAGAAGGGGATTCAAGGGCACCGATGTGTGAGAAATGGTTAGGGTTTAGGGGTCGTTTGAACTAAAAAAGGAAAGGGTGGATTGTGGCCGTTGATCTCTGTAATCAACGGCCGAGATTGAAAGAGTTTTGGGGCGGATCGGGTCAGGCGGATGGGTATTGGGCCTGGGTAGGTTTAGGTTTAAAAGTTGGGTTGGGTATTGGGTTAAATTGGGGCTGAAATTGAAAATAAAAATAGGCCAGATTTTAAATAGCCATATTTAGTACTATGTAATTTATAAAAATAATAAATGAATTCCAAAAAATATCTTTGTGTACTAAAATAATTTAAAATATTTATTTGAAATTTTAAAAAAATATAAAGACCAATTTATGCATCAATAATATAATTATACATTAATATGGGCTATTATTCCAAAGATGTGCAATTTGCCCTAAAAATGCAAATGTAACTATAAAAATGCACTAAAAATATTTAAACACTATATTGGCATAAATAAAGAATTTAGATGACTAAATCATCACAAAAGTAATTTGAAGAATAATTATTGGATATTTTATAAATGAAGAGAGGAAATAAATTGATTTGGGGCTTTTAAAAATTATAGAAAATATTATACAAATGTTTATGCATGCTTATACTATTTTGAAAGCATATATATGTGTTAAAAATATATGAGAAAAAATTGGGTATCAACACTCACAAGTCTGCCGCACGGTGCGGTGCGGCGGGGTGCACAAAATTACATAGTAGTTTTCTATTTCGGCTAGGAAAGGGTAGCTTCGTCCGGATTTGTTTTTACATGGTGTAAATACACCAAAAATATGATTTTGGGAGGTCTTTTGACCTACGGAAGATTGGAGAACCAACCAAGGCAAAAAGACTTAAGAATCCATCAATATTTCGACCTGCAATCAGTGCAATACGGGAGTTTGTATTGAATCATTAGAATTGATATTTTCTTTGTTTTTGAACCTTATTGAGATGTCATACTCCATTGCTATGGAGCAATTTCTATTAGGCTGTTGACAGATACGGTGTTTCGATAATTTGATTAGGGATTCGATTCTTGATAATTGTTAGAATTAATTGACGGAGCTTTAATTTGTATTGTGGAGTTATTTATTATTTTGCTTAATTGAAAGAGGAGTTTGATATTGAATTTCTTCACATCTTATGCTCTAGTTTAAATTCGTGATTCAAATAGGTAATCGAAAGAGCCTCTTGAATTGTTAATCGAACCTGAAAATAGGGGAATATTCGTGAGAAGTTACCCTTTAGATCATAACCATCATTTTATTGTCGCAATTATTTACTGTGGTTCAATTGGATTAATTACTGACGTAATCTGATTATCTGTTGAATTCGTGAGAATCAACCACATTATAGAGTGAATTAACTCAAGAAGCGAATCTCGAGTCAGTTATCTTGCATTTGTGTAGTCAATTGCCCTTATTCCTCTCATTGATATTTCTTCGTTGCCCATCTGCTATTTTTTGTGACCAATTATTATTTGCTTAATTTTTTTAGTAGTTAATCGTAGTAATATGTTCGCCTTGAAGTATGCATATTTTTATGTATATTACCTCGCATTATACTCATGTCTCGTAGACTTCGGATGTATAATATAATGATTTGTGCTAATTTGTGGTATTTCTATGTGTAAGAATCATTAAGATGCAATTTGGGACGAAAGTGCGCGAATTGGAGCGAAAATGAAGTGCGTAGTTGAGCCCCACAGAGAGTGTGGGGCGCTACCTACGGTGCACAAAACAGAATGCCCAACAAACCTACCGCCAGGGCTTGCGCCCCAGGCTGCCCTGGGCGTTGGTAATGTGAAAGTATCCTATTTCGACCGGGACTCGGTTATTTCGACCCCAAGACGCCCCCAACTCATATAAAAGCCAACCTAAACCTATTTTGGGGAAGAGAATGCTACTTTGAGAGAGGAACAAAAGTATGAAACACTCGGGAGCACGGATTTGATCAATTCTTCTATTCTTCTTCTTCTAGTGTTCATTGATTTTATGTTTGAAAATATTATTTTTGATGATTGTATGAACATGAGTGGCTAAGAACCCTATTATTCTTGGGTCATGGGTGCTACATGAATGTTGACGTTTGAAGTTTAAATTGACGAGTTTGATTTTATCATATTGGGTTGTTTATTTAATTCCGTTCTTAATTATTTTGCTAAGTAGCTAACAAAGAAATACTACTTACGAATCTAGAGTTGAACTCGAAAGTGGAAATTCTAGATTGCATATAGGATTAAATAGAGCAAGTTCTTGATCCCGGGCATCGGTAAACGGATTCGCAATTAGGATAGATATATACCTAATTGTCTTGCTTGGTTGAAATACAGGAAGTGCAAATGCGTTCTTGTTAGTCTTAATGCAATAGACATATAGGTATTAAGTTACCTTGAGTAGGCGAGTAAGAACTCGACAGATTCTTATGAGTAATATTAACCCTGTCAATCAACAATCCAGATAAATGAATTAGTCAGTTTAACCAAAGAACACAACAAGATTGTTAGCTAGCCTATGACCCTGGAATATCCTCTCCTACTAATTTTTATCTGAAATTGCCTAAGTGTTGTGGTTGATCTCTAGTTATTTCATTGCTTGATAGTTTCTTAGGTAGTAAATTAATCACTTACATATTTTGTGAGAAATCTCTTGAATCGATAAGTTGTTTGAGTTTGAATTAGTTAAAAGTTAATCATAAGTCTCCGTGAGAACGATACTTTACCCACTACTCTATTACTTGACGACCACGTATACTTGCGTGAGTGTGTTTGGTCGCAACAATCATCAAATCAAGTGTTGATTTTCGTGGATAGTAATCAACTGGAGATTATTCGAACACTGTTTAAATCCAATTCCTAAGAGCTCCATTAAGACTCAAACGCCAAAAAATAAGACATTTTATTAAGGAGTATGTATGAACCAAATTATACAGAGGATAAACTTAAACATTTTGGCACAGTAAAAGATATTTTTACCCTTTTTCCATAAAAGAAGGAAGAAGAAGAGGAGAAAGGATACAATAGTTTAGGATGTTTATCTTTAGTAAAAAGTTATCCTAGTAATTAGGAAGTTTGTCAAAAAGGTCAAGAGCGGTAAGTAGTTGGTCCAAATTAGAAAAACAAAATTAGTATATATACCCACCAAATACGGAGATGCTATTTTCATCCGTCAATGATCATTCTCCATTCTATATAAACAAAACGTCTTTTATTTCATTAGTGTCCATAACCTCAAACCTCCAACAACTTTTGAGTTTTTTGAGTTTTCTTTCTCCATAATAATGGCGTCCACTCCTTCTCCTCGCACTGCCGCCACCACCCTTCAAAATTCTCTCCTCTCTTCTTCTTCTTCCTCTGTAAATCATAATAAGCCTTCAAATCTCTCTTTCCTCCACGCCTCCTCAAATTCCTCTTCCCTCAAGCTTTTCCACTCTGTTTCTGCTTCGTTTTCTCCATCAAATTCTTCTTCTACCATTTGTAATGTTCTCAAAACTGTTGAATCTGCCGACATCTCATTCTCCAACGCGAGAGATCTGGACGGCGTTGTTTCGATTCCCAAGCCAACCATTCTCGTCTCCGAGAAACTTGGAGAGGCGGGTTTGGACCTGCTCCGTAGTTTCGGCAACGTGGATTGTTCGTATGACTTGTCTCCTCAGGATCTCTGCGCTAAGATCTCTCTGTGCGACGCGCTTATTGTACGGAGTGGGACTAAGGTAACTCGACAAGTCTTTGAGGCTGCACAGGGCCGTCTTAAAGTCGTCGGAAGAGCTGGTGTTGGGATAGACAATGTGGATCTGCAAGCTGCTACTGAATTTGGATGCCTCGTCGTTAATGCGCCCACAGCTAATACTATTGCTGCCGCGGAGCATGGAATCGCTTTGCTCACCTCCATGGCCCGTAACGTTGCTCAGGCTGATGCCTCCATGAAAGCTGGTACCTTTTTTTTATAATACTTCTTCTAATATAATATATAATGCTACTGCTGTTTTTGATGATTTATTGCATAGATCTGAAAATAAGAAGTATTTGCTAAATTCTCAGTATCTAAATTACGAACTAGGACAAGGACAGCTTCCAGTCTTCATTTACAAGTAAAAAAGAAATAAAAAAAATCATGGCTTGTGCATCCCGGTAGGTATTTTTTTGTCTTGTCGTTTCTGACGTAAATTTATTTGATTTGTTGGAACTTTGATTTGAGTGAATTGTTGGATCTATATTAATTTAATAATATGATTACATATAAAAAAGAAAATGAAGCATTTGGTGGGCAGGTAGAGTTTAAGGTTAGGTAATGAAGTTTTATTGTTAACTTAAAGATTAGATCATTACTTCTTTCATTAGATGGTAGTCTTGTTAGTACAAACCATCTTCTTAAGGTTTACGAATCAAAAATAGTACTCTAAGATTTATATGCTAATTTTTTATTCTTGAAAAATTACTTAAACAGGAAAAAGACAAACTTTGAAGGTATTCCTTCTCTTTTCAACTTCACACAAATGTATTCTGAAGCTTCAATTTTTCAAGTTTAGCTTGACTAGTTAAAGGATAATGACAAATTTAGACAATCATGTCAGGGACAAGTTTCTTTCTTCTTTATTTTTTGTGTGGTGGTTGGTTGGTTTTGGGGGTGGGGGTGGATTTTTGAAAACAGATCTGTTGGTTTCTAGGAATGAATAGTCCAAGAATATGACAGGTTTGTATTCTTTAATCGGCTGAGTAACTAGATCTGCACTCTGATTCATGGTGTCATGTGAAACAATATACAATTATGAAATAACCAATTAATTTACAGGCAAATGGCTGCGCAGCAAGTACGTGGGTGTTTCTCTTGTTGGGAAGACATTAGCAGTTATGGGCTTTGGTAAAGTTGGTTCCGAGGTTGCAAGACGTGCAAAAGGCCTGGGTATGCATGTCATTGCCCATGATCCTTATGCACCAGCTGACAGAGCTCGCGCTATTGGTGTGGATTTGGTTTCCTTTGAGCAGGCCATAGCCACTGCTGACTTCGTCTCACTCCACATGCCTCTTACACCTGCTACTAAGAAGGTATTCAATGATGACACATTCGCAAAGATGAAGAAAGGAGTTCGCCTTATAAATGTTGCTCGAGGGGGTGTTATTGATGAAGATGCATTAGTTAGAGCCCTTGACAGTGGAATAGTTGCTCAGGTATGCTAACTTAGTTCTGTTCCTTTATTCAATTAACTTTGAAGCTCGAAATATTAACATGTCATCGCTTTCTTTCACAGGCAGCACTTGATGTATTCACGGTGGAGCCACCACCAAAAGATAGCAAACTAGTGCAACATGAGAATGTCACAGTTACACCTCATCTTGGAGCAAGCACAAAAGAAGCACAGGTACAATTGACACTCGCACACAAATTATTTGCACCTGCTTGTCATATTGACTTTGTTTGAGTATATATTGTTTCCTGCTCCTTGAGTTATGTGTTCAAAATCTATTTTCTTAGGAAGGAGTTGCGATTGAAATAGCTGAGGCTGTTGTTGGTGCTCTAAATGGGGAACTTTCTGCTACCGCTGTGAATGCTCCAATGGTCCCTCCTGAGGTAAACTATAATATTATGTGCCTATATGTTTCTCTTTTGAGTCAGCCAATAGCAAGGATTATGAAATTCCTGCTTCTGTGATCAGGTATTGTCCGAGTTGGCTCCTTATGTCGTGCTTGCTGAGAAACTAGGTAGACTGGCTGTACAGCTAGTGACTGGTGGAAGTGGAATTCAGAATGTGAAAGTGGTCTATAAATCAGCCAGGGACCCTGACAGCTTGGACACTAGACTTCTCCGAGCCATGGTAACAAAAGGCATTATTGAGCCAATATCCGATACAATCATCAACCTTGTAAATGCTGATTTCAGCGCAAAGCAGAAGGGTATTCGTATTAGTGAAGAACGTGTTATTGTTGATTCGTCTCCAGAGTACCCTGTTGAGTCCATCCAGGTTCAAATTAGCAACGTGCAATCAAGATTTGCAAGTGCTTTATCAGAGAATGGGAATATCAGCATCGAGGGGAAAGTGAAGTATGGGGTTCCCCATCTTACACGCGTTGGATCATTTAGTGTTGATGTGAGCTTGGAGGGTAACCTCATCCTTTGCAAACAAGTGGACCAACCTGGTATGATCGGGCAAGTTGGAAACATACTTGGTGAGAGTAACGTGAATGTGAGCTTTATGAGCGTTGGAAGAACCGTGAAGAGAAAGCAGGCAATTATGGCAATTGGAGTAGACGAAGAACCAAACAAGGATACTCAGAAGAAGATAGGAGAGGTATCTGCAATTGAAGAATTTGTCTTCCTCAAACTATAGTCCAAACGAACGAACTTCTTACTACTACTCTTATTATTGAGAAAAATCCAATATTTATGCTGGGAATTATTGGAGAATAACAATTGTCCGCGGCTGACTGCTGGAATGTTGAGCTCAAATAGATGCTGCTAGTCCGCCTTCTTGTTCCAGAAAAAGATATATATGTGTACTAAGTTTAATATTTTGCAGTTTGGCTTAAGGTGATTCTGCCTACTCTACTTAGTTAATGTGGTCGTTTTGGTGTTTGTTCGAAGTGATCAAAGCGATGTTGTTTCTCATGTAATCCTCCTTGAGCTTTTGATTTACCAGGAATACTTATTCTCTTATTTTAAGCGTCCATAATCTTTCTCAATGTGCTTTATATATCAAGGGAAAAATAAAAAAGAAACATGTTAAACAAATCATAAAAAGTAGCATCGCAAAGGTATGCGTGTTCATTGTAAATGTAATGTTCTCCTCTTTTGAAAAGTAGCGCACTATATTCTAAAGAAATCTTTATACGTAGAATTTAATCATAGGCTAGGGGCAGGGGTGGTGAGGAAGGAGGAAATTAATCAACTATAATAGCTTTATGCTTTCTTCTCCATCACATTCTTTTTACTCGACATAGATAATGACAGACCACATTCGCGTGCTTATTAAAGGATAGTTTGGCTGGGAAATAAGTTATACATGATAATTATTTCGGGATAAGTTATTCATCCATCCATAAGGATAAAAAAATACTATAAATTCGGAATTAATTATAGTACGATTTTATCCCAATCAAACATGGGATAAACTCATCTCAATTTAATTCCAGAATTAATTATTTCTTATCCCCGTGGTTGGTTGAGAAACAAGTTATCTCATGATTAATTATCCTGGGATTAGTTATTCCACCCTTCCATAGAGATAAAAAAAATACTACAATCCCGGATAACTAATCCCGGAATTAGTTATACCAAGATTTTGTCCCAAACTAAACGGGGGATAAACTCGTCTCAAATTTAATCTGGAAATTAATTATCATATATCTCTCGTACCAAACGAGCCCTTAAAAGAAAAACAGGGCCATTAAGCAAAAATAAAATATAATATTTATCTATTTCACGAAAAAAAATAATAAGATGTTGACATCTCAAACTCTAAAAAATTCATTAAATAAACAAAATTTTGTGCCGGGAAAAATAACAATTGTATATGTATGTATAGGCGAAATCGCCTTGTACTGGTTCTCCATTATCCCAGCAGAATAATAAAGAAAATACAACTCCTTCTATGGGTCAAAATCTGATCAAGGGGACCACGCCTGAAATAGGGCAATCAAGAATCAATTAGGCCGAGGTCGTGCTTAAGAAGCAACATTGGCGAGCGGAGCAGCTAAAGTCGAGGTCGAGCACTCAGTTCGGACAAAACGGCTAGTTTAGCAATAAGATATTTTAAAGGAATATTCTGAAGAATATTCTATGCATTTGTACTTTCGACACAAATGCATTTGGCATGTCCCATATAGAGAGAGAAAGAATGGGGCATGTAATATTCTATTTCGATAAGCTCTCTCTAGAAAAGTTGACTTTCAAGTAACTACAAACATTATCGTTATACAAGATTCAATTTATTGTTTGTCCGGAACTTTCTCACATCAGATCCGATAAAGTTTCCTATACTCCCACGTTTGGTTATCTTACATCACTGTGAGAGGGAGAATCATCCACCTCATTGAACATTTGGTTGAATCATTCTCTCCATTTACGGTTATTGTCATTTACCATATTTATTGCTTGCCCTTAATTATCCCCTCATTCACTCATAACAATATCATTAAACACCCTTTTGGTATTTAATAGCTTTGAATGCGGTTTTTAGATTATTGCTATCCATTAATCTTGGATCTAGAATTTATTATATTTAACTAGAATTTACCCATTATCATTTATTTAATTAGTTTAACAAAAAAGTTTAACAGTTTTTGGTCAAACAATTCGGCGCCGTCTGTGGGGATTTTCTAGTTAAAATTTTAGTTTCTTCTAGATCTAAAAAAAATGCACAAAACTTTGCAAAGTCTCGTATATCTTTGGTTGCACAAATCTGACAAGGCAGGCAATGGATAGGAAAAGAGAAAGGCGATAGCCGATCTCACCGCCAATCTCCTCAACACCATTAACGAGGTAGACGAAACGGAGGTGCTGGACGTAACACCAAACACCTCTCCCAGGCGAAACAGCTCACCTCCACCTCCCGACAGCGTTACGACCTCGCACGGAAAGGGTGCCTCTACGTCCACGACAGAAGAAGCACCACCAGCAGTGAAAAAGTTACTTGAGGCATGATTGACAAATACGCTAACAGGCTTCCTCGACAAGCCACTCGGAGGTCGAATAGGGAAGAAACATGAGCTGGTTTCGAATCAGCAGCTGACGAGCAACACACTCCCCCTGCACCAGGTATTACTCACAATGTTAGTGATGTAGGTAATGACACCCTCACAGCCATTTTGAGGAAAATGGAGGAGATGGAGAACGAGAACAAAATGCTCCGCAACCAAATGAAAGAGCACCAAGAAAGGGTAGATAAAATACCAGGTGCCCCAAAACTTCTGCCAAAAAAGACGCCGGTCGATTTGTCGAGAAACCATATGGCGACGAGGCTGCACCACACACTATACCAAAAACCTTCAAAATGCCACCATACTTGAAAATATATGACGGCACGACGGACCCGGAGGATCATGTGACCCACTATGTCACTGCGGTGAAAGGTAACGACCTCGTAAAAGAACAAGTATCATCCATACTGCTGAAGAAGTTTGCAGAAACCCTGACCGGCGGAGCCCTAACTTGGTACTCACAGTTACCCGCGCGCTCCATAAAAACGTTCGAGGAAATGGCAGACAAGTTTGTTACCGTCTATGCCGGGGCCAAAAAACCAGAGCTGTGGGTGAACGACATATTCGCCATTAAGCAATCGCCTGGCGAAGGGCTCAAGGACTTCCTCGTTCGGTTTAATCGTGTAAGAATGAACCTTCCAAATGTATCTGAAGGAATAGCGGTGGCCGCTTTCCAGAATTGGCTGAGCAGAAGTGGGTCGCGGGTGACCAAAAAGTTGCTAAGCCGACTCATGAAATACCCTCCAACCACTTGGGACGAGATACATAACGCCTACTGTGCCGAGTTATGAGCCGACGAGGATGATCTCAACGGACCTACCCAACGTCTAAACTCGGTCCAAATAGAGTCTAGGAAAGACACGAAGAAACGACAACAGAAGAGATCTAGCAGGATCCCGACCTAATAGAGAAAGACATCTGTCGCGCCCCCTTTTTCCTCCGCGAGGAGAAGTCCGAGTTTCGACATTCACGGGGTGTAATGACTCATTTCCTTTTGGGAATTGGGTATTTGAAGAGTCGCCACCTAACGATTTAAGGTGCGTTAGGGCACCTAGAGTAATTAACTCTTGGGTTGGTTTGCATTACCAGAGATTAGGGTAAGGGCTCGAAGTAACCTCGAGGGGAAGGTGTTAGGTGAAAGTACAAGAGGGGGTGAATTGTATAATTTTTAAACTTAGACTCTATTAGTTGACTGATTTACCAATTAGTCGACTTGATGCTATAAAATAACAGTTGTAATGGCAGAATATAAAATACAGAAAGTAAGTGCAGAAATCTAAAGACACCGGAATTTTATACTGGTTTGGATTCAATGTGAATCCTAGTCCAGTCCCCTTGGGTTGCAAGGGAGTTCTCTTTACTAATTGCGTTTCTTCGAGTACAATAGAAATGATGTGATAGCTCAGTTCCTATTACACTCGTCTTCTTTTGATACAATGCCTCACCAGTGTTATACTCTCCTATTTTTCTCTAACTTATTACACAGCAGATCTCAATGAACCACAATGTTTGTTTGTAGTAGAATAAAGAGAGAATTTTGGTTTGATCAAAGTATATCTATCTAAGGCTGAAAACTGAGTATAAATACTTTGGTGAATACTTTGAGTAGACGTGATTTCAGCAACCCAAGGGATTTGATCCTTGGAAAGAGATTGATTCATTCCAAGAATAAGGTTTCTGGCCGTTGCTCTTCCTTGATGAGAGAAGATTGATTGCCTTCCTTCTTCAGCCGTTGAAGACGAAGATTTTCTTCTTGATTATTGGTTTTTCCAAAGTCGGCAGATCAACGAATCTCCTTGATTTGCTCCTAGAATGTGTAGGCCTTGATTGACGCCTTTTAGGCTTTCACACGATTCTTGCCATCGCAACTTTCCACAACTTTGGCTGATTGATATCTTTCCACAATTTCCATTTCTGATTGATTTCCTGCACAAATTATTATTGACATTATTAAAATTAGATCTAACAATCTCCCCCTTTTTGATGATGTCAAAATAATATATTTGTATAAACACCAGTTGACTTCCCTGTATTTTACCCCCCCTGAATGTATGCAGTTTGAGACTTCCCTGTATTTTACTCCCCCTGAATGTATGCAGTTTGACTTCCCTGTATGAGTATCCTAGCACTCCCCATCAATTCATGCAATTGACTAGTCCATCCATGCAGTTGACTAGTCCGTCATTATACAGAGGATGCTACCTATGCCATAGTCAGTTGTACCTGTACAAATACAACATATATACCTTTTCTCCCCCTTTTTGGCATCAGCAAAGAGGGAACAGACTAATAATCACACCCAATATATAGCATGAGGCAGTAGTATGAGAGTTCAGTCATAAACACCTAGAGCAAAAGAAAGGAAAAAAAATTGTCCAATGGCTGAAACAACAGCCCCAACCAGCATAGAAAAAAAAAAGCAAAAAATTGTCTTAAATAATCCCATTAGCGACTCAAGAAATAAGTAAGGGTATTTGCAGATGACTTCCTTTTAATTGTTCAAAGCTGGCATTGGCTGAGATGCTCACTCCATCCATCCTGTCATGAATTTCCCTGAAAGCTTTAACAGCATTCTCCCGAACTTTAAGAATAGCAATTCTTATCTTTGATACATCAGACCCTGTTTCCTTGAAGATGGCGTGAATGTCACCAACAGTAGACTGAGTGGCTGTGAGGATATTCTTGATTTCAGAGAGTTGAGTGGTGATGGCACGAAGCTTTTCATCAAGACCAGAGTCAGCAGGGCTGGGGTGAGAGACAGGAGACTTAGACGAGGGTTCTAAAGGAGCAAGCTTAACTTCTCCCTCGTGCTTCATAACCCAGGAGCCCTTGACACTTACATACCTCATACTCGCAAAAGCTCTAGAGTTGTAGGATTTTGAGACAGTGATAAAAGGATAGTCGAAAAGGGAAATTTGATGGGATTCCAAAATGTGAGTGATGATGCCGTAGGGTAGACTGGCGGGATCTTCAGCGCTTTCAATCATGAAATTTATAACCCAGGAGGAAAGCTTGACTTTGAGTTTGGTCACTAGGCAATACACTAAGAAAGTGTCCCTTTGAGAGAAGGTTGAAAAAGACCCAGTGCGGGGAAGCAAAGTGGTTGCTACAATGTGGGGCAAAACACGAGTTTCAAAACTAACGTCACTGGGACCTAATTGATTTGGGAGAGAAGCAGAGGGACACTCAGCAATACACTGTTTGGCTTGGTCAAAAAGAGATTTCGAAATCATCGGGCCAGGTGTTTTTGAACAGCATAGGGAAACCAGAACATCGACATTGAAAGAGAGAATCAAACAAAGCACAATCAAGAACAATGCGCTTACCCAATACCAAAGATTCCAACCTGTCACGCTTACTGGAGCGGAGATTGGCATAGAACATTTTTACCAGGGGTTCATAGACCTTAGGCGGAGGGATAGAGAGAAACTTGGCCCACCCTTGATGCACAAAGAGGTTTTTGATCTTACTATTTAGGGCTTCCATGTCGTCTAGGTCGACTACCCTTCCATGAGCAATAGACTTGTCTTTCAGAGCAATGAAGAAATCCTTATTTGGAGAATCCCAGAAATTTAGGTCGGATTCTAGAGAGGCAGAGAGATCGAACTTTGATTTCTTTGGGGTAGAAGAGATAGGAGGGTCTTCTAAAGGGCGTTTCCCTAGGGCTTTTTCTCCTAAGGTTTGAGAGTGATCGGACATATCTCCATGAGTTCCGATCACATCTCCATGAGAAGAGGCGAAACCTTCAGAGTGGTCAGACCCTAGGTCTACCTTTTCTGGAGGCATAGAAGGGGTTTTTGTTCTGGAACGGGTACTTTTTCTAGTGGATGTAAAGGGATTTCTAGGTTGCTTGGCCTTTGAAGAGGGATGGTTTAGTTGGAGCTTTGGAGAAGGGGAGGGGTTTTCTAGAGACAGGGATGAAGTGATCGAAAAAGGTTCTCCGCCTTAAGAAGAAAACCCTTCTGACGGTTGAGTCCGGAAAAGGAAAGGGTGTCAGTTGAAGGGACACGATGATTGTCTTTCCTACTTTGAACTACGAACTGATGTGAAAGAAGAGGAAAAGAGAGGGAAAGAAAATGGATGTGTAATTAATGCATGGGAAAAGTACAATCATTAGACCTGCAAAAAAGCTGTAGCACACATAGGTCCTATAGTTTATTAATTAAGCAAATATCCCAAGTAATTTCCTTAGTGTACAGAATCTGTTCTCTAAAAGAGGCTTAGTGAAAATATCAGCTAATTGATCAGCGGTACCTACGAAAGATATTTCTATGTCTCCCTTAAGCACATGATCTCTAATAAAATGATGCTTAATGTCTATATGCTTTGCTCTAGAGTGATGCACAGGATTTTTTGAAAGACATATAACACTAGAATTATCACAAAAAAATTTGTATAGGCTTAAAAGAGAGTTCATAGTCACCCAGTTGGTGAGACATCCACAATAGTAGTGCACAGCATTGTCCAATAGCAATGTATTCAGCTTCAGTAGTGGATAATGCAACTGATGCTTGTTTTTTTCTATTCCAGGATATCAAAGCCTTTCCAAGTAATTGACATGTGCCACTAGTGCTTTTTCTATCCTCCTTGTCACATGCAAGGTCAGCATCGGAAAATCCTTCTAATTTAAAAGAATTAGAGCGAGGATACCATAGTCCATGAGATACAGTTCCAATGAGGTATCGAATGATTCTCTTTACTGCAGTCAGATGAGATTCCTTAGGAGCTGACTGGAATCTGGCACATTTGCACACACTAAACATAATATCCGGTCGACTTGCTGTCAGATATAATAGTGATCCTATCATCCCACGATATTTGGTTTCATCCACGGGAATTCCATGTTCATCTTTGTCTAGATTTGTTGAAGGACTCATTGGTGTACTAATGGATTTTGCATTGTTCATGCCAAATTTTTGGATTAGTTCCTTTGTATATTTTGTTTGACATATAAAGGTTCCTCTTCAGATTGTTGAATTTGAAGTCCAAGAAAGAATGTTAACTCTCCCATCATGCTCATTTCAAATTCGCTTTGCATTAGATTCGAAAATTCCTTGCACATAAGAGGGTTAGCACTACCAAATATAATATCATCAACATAAATTTGAATAATGAGATTACCTTCTGCTGATCTTTTGATAAATAAAGTAGTGTCTACTTTACCTCTTGTGAAGCCATGGTCAACAAGAAAAGAGCTAAGTCTATCATACCATGCATGTGGAGCTTGTATCAGTCCATATAATGCCTTAGTAAGCTTGTATACATGATAGGGAAACTTTGAATCCACAAATCCAGGCGGTTGTTTCACATATACTTCCTCTTCAATAAAACCATTCAAAAAGGCGCTTTTGACATCCATTTGAAATAATTTGAATCCTTTGAATGATGCGTATGCCAAAAGAATTCGAATAGATTCCAAACGAGCTACTGGAGCAAAAGTTTCGTCATAGTCGACTCCTTCCTGTTGTGAATAACCTTGAGCAACTAGTCTGGCTTTATTCCTTACGACCTTTCCATCCTCGTTCAATTTATTTCTGAAGACCCACTTCGTTCCGATTACAGAGACATTTTCAGGTTTGGGTATCAAATTCCACACTTGATTTTTACTAAATTGGTCTAACTCTTCCTGCATTGCTTGAACCCAGCTCGAATCCTTTAGAGCTTCCTCAATCTTTTTTGGCTCAACTTGGGAGATTAACGCAACATTCGCTTTCTTTTTGAGAGCTCCCCTGATTTTCATTCTTTCATTTGGATCCCCAGTGATGAATTTTTGAGGATATTCGGGTTCGCTTCTCCATTTATTTGGGCGTACCATGTTTGTAGTCGACTCTGTTGGATGATATGGTACACTGCTGCTGATTGTGTTGGTCGACTCTATCGTAGCAGATGTATCAGTTGACTCTTGAGTTTTGCTAGTCTCCTGGTTTTCTTGAGCTTGATCTTCTTCACCTGCAGTAGTTTCTTTCTCGACCAAGGGATTATTTTTATCGAATATAACATGTACAGATTCTTCTACACATAATGTGCGTTTATTATAAACTCTAAAAGCTCTACTATTCAGTGAATAACCCAGAAAAATACCTTCATCACTTCTTGGATCAAATTTTCCAAGATTGTCCTTACCGTTATTTTGAATAAAACACTTGCTTCCAAAGGGATGAAAGTAACTGATGTTTGGACGTTTACCTTTCCATAATTCATAGGGGGTCTTCTTCAAAATGGGCCTTATGAGACATTGATTGAGAATATGACATGTTGTACTTACTCCTTCTGCCCAGAAGTGGTTTGGTAGTGAATGATCGAGTAACATAGTTCTTGCCATATCTTGGAGGGTTCTGTTTTTTCTTTCTACAACCCCAGTTTGCTGTGGTGATCGTGGTGCTGAGAAATTATGAGTGTATCCCTGATCATTGCAGAAATCGTCAAATGCTCTACTTTCGAATTCTCCTCCATGATCACTCTAAATTGTTGAAATCAGATATCCCTTTTCTCTTTCAATCTTTTTGCAAAATATCTCGAAATTTCTCAAAGCTTCATCTTTATGAGATAAGAAAATTACCCAAGTGAAACGTGAATAATCATCAACAATAACAAAAGCATATCTTTTTCCTCCTATACTGGCAGTTCTAGTAGGTCCAAATAAGTCCATATGGAGCAGTTGCAAAGGTTTAGAAGTAGATACAATGTCCTTATTTTTGAAAGAGTTTCTGGTTTGCTTACCAATTTGACAAGCATAACAGATATGAGTTCTAGAAAAATTCGGTAAGCTAACAACTAATTCATGTTTGGACAACTTTTCTATCAAATGCATGCTAGCATGACCAAGTTTTCTATGCCATAACCATGGATCATCAGACATGGATGATAAGCAAATATGACCATCTATCTTTTCAAAACTATCAAGAAAAGTAACATTTCCATACCTTTTACCGGGATGGACTGTTTTACCTGATTCATCTTCTATAGCACAACCTGTTTTCTTAAAGTTTACCTCATATCCTGAGTCGTATAGTTGACTTATGCTCAGGAGGTTGTAGTTGAGTCCATCAACGAGATATACTTCAGTGATGTCACAGTTGTTATTGAAGGGAATTGTTCCTGCACCAACTATTTTACCTTTTGAGTCATCCCTGAACTTAACGCTTCCTCCATCAATTTTTGTAACTTCTTTGAACAGGTTTTTATCACCTGTCATGTGACTGAACGCACTATCTAGATACCATTTTTCTTTGCGGCTTCTTCTGTGGCCTACAAAACATAATGATCACTTTCTTTTAGGTACCCAAGCTTGCTTTGGTCCTGGATGGTTAGTATTACTAGGTTCAGAATTAATTTTTGGTTTCCAAACCCATCCTAACATGTTAGCTTTACGAAAGCGACAAAAGGAATATTTGTGCCCACTTTTATTACAATAGTGACATGAGAGATTTGACCTACTTTTAGGTCTTCCGTTTGTATTAGTACTAGTGGACTTTGTACTGGCTGGTCCTTTTCCAGTTGACTTGTAAGTCTCCTGGTTTGACCTGACAGAACTATGACTGGTGGATTCTCGCATGCCATTAAGTTGCATTTGCAATTTCTCAAACTCTTCTTGAAGTACTTCTTTTTCAATTTCACATACTTCGTGTTTGAGTTTCCAGTCTTTAACTTCTCTATTTAATCTCTTGATCTCATTCATCATTTTTTGAGATTCTTTCAGAGTTAAATCAAGAATATCCTGTAATTCATTGCATCTTTCACAGTCATAAGATCTTAACTCGCTTGTTTCACCTCGTGCCATGAAACAATTTTCATTATCATCATTGCCTTCTTCGTCTGAAGTGTCCTCATCTATCCAACATCCTGAGGATTTGTTCATCTCATTTTCCAGAATCGTCATAAAGCAAAGATTTGCTATCTCTTCGTGCTCTGAACTGTCTTCATCACTCCAGCTTCCAAAGGATTTGTTCTTGTTAAAACCTCTAGAAATCTTTCTTTTTAGTTCTGGGCACTCAGCTTGAATGTGTCCAAATCTTCCACACTCATAGCATTTTCCATCATTTTTGTCATGTTCATTGTATTGCCTGGATCGTCTGGGTGGCATTCTTCCTTTCTTTGTGTTTCTGAATCTTCTCGTTAACCCATCCATGTTTCTTGATAGCATAGCAATTTCTTCTTGTAGGGCTTCAGGATCATCATCGATTTCATTTTCAGCTATTTCATTTGAGGCTTTGAATGCAACTATCTTCTTTTTCTCTTCCTAACTAGTTTTCTTGAGATGCGTCCTTTCAGAAGCTATGAGTTCTCCTCGTAGTTCATCATATGACAATTTGTTTAGATCCTGCGATTCAAGTGTGACTACTTTGGTTTGCCAAGTGGTTGGCAGGCTTCTGAGAATTTTTCTGACTTGATCACCACTAGTATATGGCTTGCCAAATGCATTAAAATCACTGATTATATTTGTTAAACCTGGCAAACATTTCTTCAATAGATTCTCCTTCTTTCATAGAGAAGAGTTTGTAATCATGAACCAACATATTGATATGTGTTTCCTTTACTTTGTTGGTTCCTTAGTATGTAACCTCAAGCTTGTCCCACATTTCTTTGGCTGTATCACAACTAGAGATTTTCTCATATTCTTCACCACTTATAGCATTGTGCAGCAGATTTATTGCCTTATTGTTAACTTGTACTACTTCCATTTGCTCTTTTGTATATGAATATATATCTTCAGGATCAACAATTGGTAGAGTAGTAGTAGGCAAGGGATAGTTTCCCTTTTCCAAACTTTAACGTCATAGGCCTTTGCAGAGATCTCCATACGCACTTTCCAGTGAGAGAAATGTTGACCATTGAAGTATGGTGGTCTAACTTGTGAAGTTCTGTCACGACCCCAAACCCAAACCCGATCATGATGGCGCCTCTCGTGAAGATAAGGCCAGCCGACACACTTCCAATTCACTTTAAGCAGTTAAAATAATAAAACTCAAGTCTTTAATAGGAATAAAATCCCAAAATAACAGTATAAGTTGCGGAAGTAAAACCGACACTGCCCGACATCGAGGTGTCACCAGTCAAGAGCATCTAAAACAATACTGTAAGTCTGAAGTCTAATCCACTACTACATAACAGAATCAAAAAAAGAACTAAGATAGAGGGAGATTGCACTGGGCTGCGAATCACCAAGCAGCTACCTAGTAAATCTCCGAAGACCTGCTGGAACTATCAACCCTCAGTAGCAGGACCTGTAGCGCCCGAATCTGCACACAGGGGTGCGGGGAGTAAAGCGATTACTCCAACTCGGTGAGTAATAAAAATAAATGAAGACTGAGCGATACAAAATCACGTAAAGCACAACATTAAGCTATCAGAGGCATAGCAAAATCAGTAAATATAATTAAGGAGTGAAATCTCATGAACACCTTTTAAGGTGTCAAACAATATATACATAGGAAAATGCAACAAGAAAAGGTAAACACATAATAACTGCCCCTCGGTCACAGTAACAACAGAATCAGCCCCTCGGGCAATATCACAGAATAATACCAGCCCCTCGGGCTATATCTCACATTACAATGGGTACCCGCGCTTACTAGGGGTGTACAGACTCCGGGAGGGGCCCCTTACGGCCCATGCGCAATATCAAACCATCTCGTAGCATCATAAACAGGC
>NW_017676787.1:0-2067 GCF_001879085.1 Nicotiana attenuata
GTTTTCTTTAAACTGTTCAGTTTTCCAGCTCTTTAAACCTTGTATTTCGCTTCAAATCATTTAAAACCTCTTTGAATTTCCAGCACTGTTTTCTTTTTAAACTTCCGCCTATTTCACTTCTTTTGTTTGATTGTTTGCACTCGTTATTTGATCCTTATTTTTCTGCACTTATACATTCTTTTAAACAACTATGAAACCACCTATTTCCTGACTTCAGCATGTTTAACCTTTATACATTCCTACTTGTAATCGTTATGTGTGTTTACTTGTTTAAAAGTCACAATTGTAGCATGGCCGGGAACCACACTAGTGGATCTTGGGGGGTGCCTAACACCTTCCTCCTGAGATAATTTCAAGCCCTTACCCATTCTCTGGTTCTTCTTTCTTTTAAATTCTTAGTGTCGTAATGCACTTAATCTTTAGGTGGCGACTCTTCTAAATCTCAAACCCAAATTCCCAAAAGGAATAGAGTTGTCCGCCCAAATGTCGTAAACCCGATTTCGCCTTTAGAAAAAAGGGGCATCGACAGCATGGCGACTCTGCTGGGGATTTCTTTATGGCTTTTACCATTTCATGCTATTTGTGACTTTATGTTTCTTTACATGTCTTTACTTGCTTAAATGCCTTTAAGTATTTATTCTTTCTTCTACAACGAAACTAACTTGGTTCTTTGTTTCTTTTCTTTAATGCTTTCTTTTACCGCTTTCCTTCAATACTGTTGTAATTATGAGCAATTATTGTAATCATTACTTTATGAATGTGAAAGTACATGACAATTTGTTAATTATTGTATTGCATTTTTTCAACATCATATTCCACTTGTGCCAAACAAAATCCCATAGCAACGCTTATAATGAGTGGTTGCGCTCTTCCGATATTAACACCCCTTAAATCCGGCAAAGGCATATTTGCGGTAAAACCAGTCGATCAACGGTGTAGTCAACGGTTCCGCGCCTTTCCCTCTTGAGTTGTCCGCTCAAGGGTACCAGTCTAATACCACATAGAAACCTTACTCCGTTTAATTGTACATGCATCATGGTCAAACCTAGCCGAGTAAGTTATGTTGTCCGCATAATGACTCTTTAAGATAGCCTTGTCCAAAGTCCACTGGGTTTCCTTGAAACCCAAATGGACCTTACCACGTTATGTGCATTCATTTAGAGAACTAAATGCTTCTTATGCTAATTATTGATGTTAGATAGTCGAGTCTGGTGGGGGAAAAGGGCCTAACCTTTTGTTTTGCAGAAAATGAGGCACGAAGTCCCCAGATTCGGCATGGTCACCCACATTCACCCCAAATTGCTAAGCTGGTGGAAAGATCTTCATTCCAGTGATCAAGCTCTTCTCCGAAAATATCTAGGAAACCTACCTTCTCTCCTAGAAATTCAACCCGGCAACAAAATCAAAGAAGCTGCCACTCTATTCTGGGACTGTGATAGGTCGGTATTCCGCTTTGGAGACATTGAGATGACACCTTTGCTTGAGGAGATAGGAGGACTGGCTGGAATACCGTGGGAAACTCCGGGTTTGTTGATGCCGGAAAACCGCAAAGGTAGAGGTTTTCTCAAAATGATGGGTGTAAAGAAAAATCCTGACTTGACATGTTTTAAGGAGTCGTACATTCCCTTTGACTATCTGTACGAAAGGTACGGTCACAGCAAATCTTACCGTACTTATCCTGACGAGTTCGCCCTTACATCATTGGGGCATATCCATCGAAGGGTCTTTGTCTTCATGTTCTGTTTCTTGGGGATGATAGTGTTTCCAATGAAGAAAGCAAGAATACATACCAGGCTAGCTATGGTCACCAAAACTCTAATGGAAGGAATTGACGGACAACCATTCAGTCTCGTGCCAATGATCATTGCAGAAATATACCGAGCCCTAGAAAGGTGTCAACAAGGAGCCAAACATTTCGAGGGTTGCAATCTGCTACTTCAACTTTGGCTCATGGAACATCTCCAAAAGGGTAAATACCGACAGGAAATCCATCGTAGAGACTGGGACGATCATATCGCCTTTCATCACCCGAAGCGAATGAATTACATGCCTAACATGTTCGCCCAA
>NW_017676787.1:2102-4898 GCF_001879085.1 Nicotiana attenuata
ATTCCCTTTGACCATTTGTATGAAAGGTACGGACCATAGCAAATTATACCGTACCTATCCGGACGAGTTCGCCATCACCTCAGTTGGGCACATCCACCGAGGTTATTTGTGTTTATGTTCTGTTTCTTGGGGATGATAGTTTTTCCGACAAAGAAAGCAAGAATCCATACCAGACTGGCCATGGTCACCAAGACTTTGATGGAAGGAATTAACGGGCAGCAATTCAGCCTTGTGCCAATGATAGTTGCAGAAATATACCGAGCCCTAGAAAGATGTCAACAAGGGGCCAAACATTTCGAGGGATGTAATTTGCTACTCCAACTATGGCTCATGGAGCACCTCCAAAGGGGTGAGTACCGGCAGGAAATCCATCGTAGAGACTGGGATGATCATATCGCTTTTCATCACCCAAAGGGGATGAATTATATGCCCAACATGTTCGCCCAACCAGAGAATGCTAGAGAGTGGGTCGAGCTCTTCGACAATCTTACTGAAGACCGGGTGCAATGGATGTTTGAGTGGTTCCCTACTGAAGAATTCATCATACGGTCTAGGGATGCTCCATTTCTGATATTGATCGGTTTAAGAGGGACCTACCCATATGTCGCTATCCGGGTTATGAGATAGGCGGGCAGGAAGCAGTTTATACCAAGNAGCAAGAGAGGTTATGAGTTTCTTGGGAGACTTAACTACATAAGCCGGTTCATCGCTCAGTCCACTGTCATTTGTGAGCCGATCTTTAAGATGTTGAAGAAGGACGCCGTTACCAAATGGACCGACGACTGCCAGAAAGCCTTCGACAGAATCAAAGAGTACCTGTCAACACCGCCGGTTCTGGTTCCGCCCGAACCAGGTAGACCCCTGCTACTCTACCTTGCAGTACTGGATGGAGCGTTTGGTTGTGTTCTGGGGAAGCATGATGAAACAGGGAGAAAAGAGCAGGCCATTTATTATCTCAGCAAGAAGTTCACCCCGTACGAGGCCCGGTATTCCTTACTAGAGCGCAGATGTTGTGCTCTGACTTGGGTAGCTCAGAAGTTAAGGCATTATTTCTGTGCCTACACTACGTATCTCATATCAAGAATGGACCCATTAAAGTATATCTTTCAGAAGCCCATGCCCACTGGCAAGCTAGCCAAGTGGCAGATCCTGCCGAGTGAATTTGACATTGTCTACGTGACTCAGAAAGCAATCAAAGGACAGGCACTAGTGGATCACCTCACTGAAAACCCCGTGGATGGAGAATATGAGCCTCTGAAGACGTATTTTCCTGATGAGGAGGTATCCTTCATAGGAGAGGACATTGTAGAATCCTATGACGGTTGGAGGATGTTTTTTGACGGAGCAGCAAATTTCAAGGGAGTTGGCATAGGAGCAGTCCTAGTATCAGAAACCGGCCAGCATTATCCGGTATCCGCCAAGCTCAGGTTCCCATGCACCAACAATATGGCCGAATACAAAGCTTGCATCTTGGGGCTCAAGATGGCCATTGACATGAACGTCCAAGAGTTGCTAGTGATTGGAGATTCGGATTTGCTTATACATCAGGTCCGAGAAGAATGGGTGACCAAGAACTCCAAGATACTCCCGTATTTGCATCATGTGCAGGAGTTGAGAAAAAGGTTCATAAAGACAGAGTTCCGGCATGTTCCCAGAATCCAGAATGAGTTTGCCGATGCATTGGCCACTCTATCATCCATGATTCAGCGTCCAGATAAGAACTTCATAAACCCTATTCCAGTAAAGATTCATGATCAGCCAGCTTACTGTGCTCATGTCGAGGAAGAAGTAGACGGAAAGCCCTGGTTTCACGACATCAAGGAATTTTTGGGCGAAGGAAAATATCCAGAGCTTGCAAATGCTATTCAGAAGCGCACTCTGCGAAGATTATCCAACAATTTCTTCCACAGCGGAGGAATCCTGTATAGGAGAACTCCTGATTTTGGATCGCTAAGGTGTGTTGACGCAAAGGAAGCATCCAAACTGCTAGAGGAAATTCATGTTGGGACCTGTGGTCCACATATGAACGATTTAGTCTTAGCCAAGAAGATACTCCGGGCAGGTTATTTTTGGATGACTATGGAAATGGACTGCATCCAGTATGTTCAAAAGTGCCACCGCTGTCAGATCCATGCAGACATGATAAAGGTACCTCCAAATGAGCTTAATGCAACAAGCTTGCCGAGGCGGTTCGCTGCTTGGGGAATGGATGTCATTGGACCAATCGAGCCTGCCGCTTCCAACGGGCACAGGTTTATCCTAGTGGCAATTGACTATTTCACCAAATGGGTCGAAGCAGCATCTTACAGAGCAGTGACCAAGAAAGTCGTGGCAGACTTTGTCCGCAACCGCATTGTTTGTAGATTTGGGATTCCAGAATCAATCATCGCTGATAATGGCTCCAATCTCAATAGCGACTTGATGAAAGCCATGTGTGAGTCTTTCAAGATCAGACACAAGAATTCCACAGCCTACATTCCTCAAATGAATGGAGTCGTGGAAGCCGCCAACAAGAATATCAAGAAGATATTGAGGAAAATGACAGAGAAGCATAAACAGTGGCACGAGAAGTTATCATTTGCTCTATCAGGGTATCGCACCACAGTCCGCACATCAACCAGGGCAAACCCCTTTATGCTGGTTTACGATACAGAAGTCGTCATTCCCGCTGAAGTAGAAATTCCTTCCTTGAGAATCATACAGGAAGCTGAGCTCGACGATGCAGAATGGGTGAGGAGTCGATATGAGCAATTAGCCCTCATCGACGGAAAGAGAATGAATGCGGTCTGCCATGGG
>NW_017676787.1:5544-39209 GCF_001879085.1 Nicotiana attenuata
TGTTCATATGATTGAAATAGAAGATGATTGGGATCCCAAAGAATCAATCGGTTTGATCACGGAAGGTGACGATCCAAAGAAACCAACAGTCACTCTTAACCCGATTGTAGTTCAAATTCAGCCTTTTGAAGATGCTGAGGTGAACATGTCCATACCGCTTGAGTTTGAAGCACCAGCCTCCGCAAAGACGCCAACACCAATCGAGGTCGAGTTTGGGTCCCCAAAGGCGCCTGAGCCCTTTGAAGTTGTTGTATTACCTTCCAAGGCAAGGGTGCCTATTCCAGTAGCAATGACAGCTGTAACACCATTCCACACAAAAGCTATACCGTGGGACTACACAGCCGAGGCAAGAAGGAAAGGAAAAGCCAAGTTCGGAGAAACAGTTGCAGCACAGGGTATGACAAGAACCG
The DNA here is from genome assembly GCF_001879085.1 of Nicotiana attenuata. Classification (NCBI taxonomy): domain Eukaryota; kingdom Viridiplantae; phylum Streptophyta; class Magnoliopsida; order Solanales; family Solanaceae; genus Nicotiana; species Nicotiana attenuata. Next base: position 5,955 of record NW_017676787.1, read on the forward strand.
GCAGGGTTTATACCCCAAAACACTTAGCTGAGTCGAGTAAGCAGACCTCTGGCCGACAAGCCATCATTGAAACTGGACCCGGTGATCTCTGGAGAAAGATACAAGCCAAGGAATACTCGATCATTGACCAGCTGAACAAAACACCAGCACAAATTTCTATCTTGGCTTTATTACAAAGTTCTGATGCACACAAGAATGCCTTGTTGAAGGTATTGAGTGAGGCGTATGTACCAAGCAACATCACTGGAGGAGAAATGGCAAACATGGTGGGCCAAGTGTTGGAGAGTCATAAAATCGCCTTTCACGAGGATGAGCTGCCACCGGAAGGATTGAGTCATAACAAGGCATTGCACATCACTGTGCAGTGCGAAGATTATTTTATCACCCGGATCCTGGTCGATGGGGGGTCCAGTCTCAACATTTGTCCTCTGGTAACACTCAGAACATTGGGAAAAGGGCTGCATGAAATCAAGGATGGGGCCATCAACGTCAAAGCTTTCGACGTTTCTCAAAGGTCCACTATTGGGGAAATTAGCCTACGTTTGCAAATGGGGCCCACTTGGTTTGATGTTGATTTTCAAGTGATAGACGTGCCGGCGTCTTACAATCTGCTGTTGGGACGACCATGGATTCATGCCGCCGGGGCCGTGGCATCAACACTACATCAGGCAGTGAAATTTGAATGGAATCACCAGGAGGTGATCATTCATGGTGACGGTAGCAACCCCATATATAGCCGCCAGACCATTCCAACAATTGGAGGAAGAAGAAGATTAGGTGGGGAAACTTACCACCACATCGAGCGGGTCAACGCAGTCGACAAAGACAAATGGTGGAACAACAAAATTGAAAGCATACTGAATTGGAGCGGATATGAACCTGGCAAAGGACTTGGCAAAAACCTCCAAGGAATCGCTAAGCCTATCAAGCTCAAGAAGCATGGTACCACCTTCGGGTTGGGGTATGAGTATACCTGGGAAGAATTCAAGGAATGGTCGCCACCCTGGCACGGCCCTTACTATCCATTGGAGCAGCCGATACCCCGTCTAGAGCAGACTTTTCAACCAGCCGAGGTTATCTATGGGTCAGAAGAAGAGGAAGCATTAGCAGCGATGAGGAACTTGTTCCTGGAAGATGATGATATGGACTGTTGTGTCATTTTTGAGGAGGAGGGGGAGGAAGGCCCTTCCATACAGGCTGTGAGCAGAGGATCACACCTCAGCAACTAGACCGTCAGAACCACCAGAGCCCGACGTGCCTCGGGGTAGCAAGGCTGAACAAAGCATTACGCACTATTTTGTTTTATTAAAGTTTATTTTCTTTTCGCATTTTTCTTTTTTCGCAAGAAAGAGCTCCAATGTTCAAAACACTTATGGAATTTATTAAAGAATTTCAATTTTCTTACAAATCTCTCTCTTATTATTTTCCCTCATTACTTTACTCAAACAGCATTACTATTACTTATCTTGATGAACCAACGACTGTGACATGCAATGAGACAACGCGAGAAACGGACACAGATTCAGAGGAAGATGATATACCGGAAGAAGTCGTTAAAGAAGTTGAGAATTTTGAGAATAGGCCTAAGTCCAACCTGGACGAGACGGAGATCGTCAATCTAGGAGATGTAGAGAACATCAAAGAAACACGAGTCAGCGTTCATTTGTCACCGTCTGAGAAGGAAGAGTATACAAAATTTCTAAAGGAATATGAGGACATATTCGCATGGTCATATGACGACATGACTGGTCTAAGCACGTCCATTGTGGCTCACAAACTACCGACTGATCCGGCCTGTCCGCCAGTGAAACAGAAGCTCAGAAATTTCAAGCCAGACATGAGTTTGAAAATCAAGGAAGAAGTCACTAAGCAGGTCAAAGCTAAGGTCCTCCGGGTAGTAGAGTATCCGACATGGTTAGCCAATATTGTGCCAGTATCGAAGAAGGATGGGAAGGTTAGAATTTGCATCGACTACCGGGATCTCAACCGGGCCAGTCCAAAAGATGACTTTCCCTTGCCAAATATACACATCTTGATTGACAACTGCGCCAAGCATGAGTTGCAGTCATTCGTTGATTGTTTTGCCGGGTACCATCAGATATGGATGAATGAAGGGGATGCCGAGAAAATGGCTTTCATTACGCCGTGGGGGATGTATTGTTACAAAATGATGCCGTTAGGGTTAAAGAATGCAGGGGCCACCTACATGAGGGCCATGACCACAATTTTTCATGACATGATACACAAGGAGATCGAAGTGTATGTAGATGACGTCATCATCAAATCCAAGAAAGCCGCTGATCACATGGGAGATTTGAGGAAATTCTTCAATAGACTGAGAAGGTACAACCTGAAGCTGAATCCCGCAAAATGTGCATTTGGGGTTCCTACCGGAAAACTACTTGGGTTCATTGTGAGCCGCCGAGGGATAGAATTGGATCCATCAAAGGTCAAAGCTATTCAAGAATTGCCGCCACCGAAGAGCAAGAAGGAGGTTATGAGTTTCTTGGGGAGACTTAACTACATCAGCCGGTTCATAGCTCAGTCCACTGTCATTTGTGAGCCGATCCTTAAGATGTTGAAGAAGGACGCCGCTACCAAATGGACTGACGACTGCCAGAAAGCCTTCGTCAGAATCAAAGAGTACCTGTCAACACCGCCGGTTGTGGTTCCGCCCGTACCAGGTAGACCCCCGCTACTCTACCTTGCAGTATTGGATGGAGTGTTTGGTTGTGTTCTGGGACAGCATAATGAAACGGGGATAAAAGAGCAGGCCATTTATTATCTCAGCAAGAAGTTCACCCCGTACGAGGCTCGGTATTCCTTACTAGAGCGCATCTGTTGTGCTATGACTTGGGTAGCTCAGAAGTTGAGGCATTATTTATGTGCTTACACCACGTATCTCATATCAAGAATGGACCCATTGAAGTATATCTTTCAGAAGCCCATGCCCACCGGCAAGCTAGCCAAGTGGCAGATCCAGTTGAGTGAATTTGATATTGTCTACGTGGCTTAGAAAGCAATCAAAGGACAGGCCCTAGCAGATCACGTTGCCGAGAATCCCATGGACGGAGAATACGAACCCCTAAAGACGTATTTTCCTGACGAAGAGGTATCATTCATAGGAGAGGATATTGCAGAATCCTATGATTGTTCGAGAATGTTTTTCGATGGAGCAGCAAATTTCAAAGGAGTTGGCATAGGAGTAGTCCTAGTATCAGAAACCGGCCAGCATTATCCAGTATCCGCCAAGCTCAGGTACCCATGCACTAACAATATGTCCGAGTACGAAGCTTGCATCTTGGGGCTCAAGATGGCCATTGACATAAACGTCCAAGAGTTGCTAGTGATCGGAGATTCGGATTTGCTTATACATCAGGTCCGAGAAGAATGGGCGACCAAGAACTCCAAGATACTCCCATATTTGCATCATGTACAGGAGTTGAGAAAGAGGTTCATAAAGACAGAGTTCCGGCATGTTCCCAGAGTCCAAAATGAGTTTGCCGATGCATTGACCACTCTATCATCCATGATTCAGCATCCAGATAATAACTTCATAAACCCTATTCCAGTAAAGATTCATGATCATCCAGCTTACTGTGCTCATGTCGAGGAAGAAGCACACGGAAAGCCTTGGTTTCACGATATCAAGGAATTTTTGGCCGAAGGAAAATATCCAGAGCTTGCAAATGCTATTCAGAAGCGCACTCTGCGAAGATGTATAAGAGAACTCCTGATTTGGGATTGCTAAGGTGCGTTGACGCAAAGGAAGCATCCAAACTGCTAGAGGAAATTCATGCTGGGACCTGTGGTCCACATATGAACGGTTTTGTCTTAGCCAAGAAGATACTCCGGGCAGGTTATTTCTGGATGACTATGGAAACGCACTGCATCCAATATGTTCGAAAGTGTCACCGCTGTCAGATCCATGCAGACATGATAAAAGTGCCTCCAGATGAGCTTAATGCAACAAGCTCGCCATGGCCGTTCGCATGGGGAATGGATGTTATCGGACCAATCGAACCTGCCGCATCAAATGGGCACAGGTTTATCCTAGTAGCAATTGATTATTTCACTAAATGGGTTGAAGCAGCATCTTACAAAGCAGTGACCAAGAAAGTCGTGGCAGACTTTGTCCGTGACCGTATCATTTGTCGATTCGGGATCCCAGAATCAGTCATTACTGACAACGGTTCCAACCTCAGTAGTGATTTGATGAAAGCCATGAGCGAAGCCTTCAAAATCAAACACAAGAATTCCACAGCCTACAGGCCTCAGATGAACGGAGCTGTAGAAGACGCCAATAAGAACATCAAGAAGATATTGAGAAAGATGGTAGAAAAGCATGGTATGAGGAGCTGTCATTTTCTTTGTTAGGGTATCGCACCACAGTCCGCACATCGACTGGTGCAACTCCCTATATGCTGGTTTATGGTACGGAAGCGGTCATCCCCGCCGAGGTAGAAATTCCATCCCTAAGAATCATACAGGAAGCAGAAATCGACGATGCAGAATGGGTAAAGAGTCGTTACGAACAGTTAGATCTCATAGATGGAAAGAGAATGAACGCGGTTTGCCATGGTCAACTTTACCAGAACAGAATGACCAGAGCCTTCAACAAGAGAGTCAGACCAAGACGGTTTATACCAGGGCAACTGATGTTGTAGAAGATTTTTCCACATCAATATGAAGCCAAAGGGAAGTTCTCCCCTAACTGGCAAGGTCCATACATGGTTCATCGGGTTCTGACAGGAGGAGCCCTCATACTTGCAGAAATGGACGGAGAAGTTTGGCCAAAACCAATAAATTCAGATGCAGTCAAGCGATACTATGTGTAACCATTTATGATTTCCTTATGTAATTTGAACTACGTTTGACCTGATTCCCGTTTAAGAGGGGATACGTAGGCAGCCTTATGGGTTCGGTCACAATTCAATAAAATTTTCATTTCCCCCCGCAATTGGAAATTGGGGCAGAATTTTGAGGAGGACCCTCAAAATTCTGAAGTAAGTTCAGCCATTTAACGCAAGCAGCCGTCAGAAGCAGCAACCCACTAAACTGGGGCAAAATTTTTATTAGGACCCTCAAAATTCCGTAGCAAGAAAGGTCGCAATGTTTTGAACCACGTCGCGGTCGTTGGTTCATCTAAAGTTGTTTTTTTAAATATATATATACATATATCATACCTTTAACAAAACTCATGCATGCCTATTATCGAAATCGCTTTGTTTGACAATGCTGCCTCGAGGGTACCTACAGTATCACCATAAACAGAGCTGAGCCAGTTAAGCGAAGCCAATGGGAACGCGAACTAACCGGTCCCTTTACAAAACTCACAATTTTTCTTTGGATGCAGGCACCCAAGTCACAAATCAGCAAATCCATTTATACACTCGTACTTTTCAGGAATATAACTCTCGAAATTATCGCTTCACAACCACTATCCATACACGATATCCCCAGCAGCTACAATATCGCAATCAACAACCAGCTATCTGCTATCAGCTAAGAATCTTTTACTACTATTCGTCTATCATCTTCTGCATAAGGCTACTATTCTGCCTTCCGAGGTTAAGCTCTACCTCCATTCGCATTTTTGGCATTGCATAAGGCTACTATTCTGCCTTCCGAGGTTAAGCTTTACCTCCATTTGCATTTTTGCATTGCATAAGGCTACTATTCTGCCTTCCGAGACTAAGCTCTGTCTCCATAATTGCATAAGGCTACTATTCTGCCTTCCGAGGTTAAGCTCTACCTCTATTTGCATTTTTGCATTGCATAAGGCAACTATTCTGCCTTCCGAGACTAAGCTCTATCTCCATAATTGCATAAGGCTACTATTCTGCCTTCCGAGGCTAAGCTCTGTCTCCATTTGCACGGCTGAAATATTGCCATTTCATTTAAATCCTGCATCGGCTGAAAGATTGCCATTTTATTTACACTTTGCATGGCTGAAATATCGCCACTTCATTTAAATCATGCATCGGCTGAAAGATCGCCATTTTACTTACATTCTTGCATGGCTGAAATATCGCCACTTCATTTAAATCCTGCACCGGCTGAAAGATTGCCATTTTATTTACACTTTGCATGGCTAAAATATCGCCACTTCATTTAAATCATGCATCGGCTGAAAGATCGCCATTTTACTTACATTCTTGCATGGCTGAAATATCGCCACTTCATTTAAATCCTGCACCGGCTGAAAGATCGCCATTTTATTTACATTCTTGCATCGGCTGAAAGATCGCCACTTATTGCATCTCATGGGCTAAAAGATCGCCAAACTGTCCAAGGGCGTCATTGTTCGGAGGCATCATTCTCATAGCCCGAGAACATCATTTCATAGCCTGCGAATCCTTTATTATACACTTCATGGCCCAGGACGTCATGGTCTGAGGACGTCATCCTAACCGTCCAAAGACAGCATTCATGGTCCAACGGGAACTTGCATAACGTATAATATTATGCAATATATATATGTTCGCATTGCTCATTTGCAGGAAAACCGGCTAGCAACGACCGTCTCAGCAGGAGCGATCCCGCTCCAGTTCCCGCAGCCCTGATTATACCTTAACTACCCTTCCTGACCTGAATACAGCGTCCGTTCTTGTAAAACCTCCATCAGCATATTCCGCAGATGGATCCTGAACTACATATGGCCTGATTCCTGTAAGACCAGGGATATGTAGGCAGCTCAAGAACCAGAGCTCGGTCAAAATTCTTCAAATTGTTTCGTTCGGTCAAATTGGCCATCATATCTTTACCCGACAACTCTTTCATCTTTTCCGGGTAAAGAGGGGCAGCTGTTGATACTTAATTTTTTCCTATGTATTTTTATACACAAATGTTTTCAAAATAACATGTACACGCATATATAAGCATGCCCAAGTGTTTTGGTATTTTTCCTAATTTTTAAAGATTTTTAAAATCAATTTGTTGCCCATTTTAGCAACACAAAATCAGTAATTATTCCCAAAACTATCAATATTGGTGAATAATTTATTTTATTCTCATATTTATACCAAAATATAATTAAGGTAATTTTTGTATATTTTTACAAATTTATTTGGTATTTAAAAGGTTAAATTGCATACAATTGCAATTTTAGCCTATTCTAAGATTAATAGCATTTTTTATCATAAAATTGGTCCCAGTATTTTTAAATTAATATTTATATATTATTAATTAGTTCAGTACTTTTAATTTGCCTTTAAAATCATTTTCACTATTTTTACAAAATAAAAAGGAAAATTGGCCATTTAACATTTAGCCTCCCCTTATTTCAATTATAGCCTCGTTTGCATTTCAATTTTAACCTTAAATTGACCCAATTCTACCCCTATTTGCACCAGCCCAATTTCATTTCAACCCAGTCCCCCAACCCAATTTAAAATCCGCCCGTTTCCTATCTTTGATCCAGGCCGTTGATCATTTTGATCAACGGCCATAAATCCCCCTTACCATTTTTAACCTCCAATGACTTACCCTAATCCCTTATTCTCACCTGGCCCGCCGCCTTTGAATCCCAAACTCTCTCAAACTCTCTCCAAAACTCTGCGAAACCCTAGCCTCCTCCTACCTTATTTCATCGTGTTTTTACCAGAATCCATGGCTTCTCAGGCCATGGACGGTCCGTACTCACCCCTCTCCACCATTAGACCTTGGGTGTTTGAGGTTTTGAAGGCTGACCTCGACGGTTCTCTTTCAGATCTTGTCAGATCTTTGGTTCTATGGCTTCTCCGGCCTTTGCTCCGGCATATTCAAGCCTCAGGAGCCTGATTCCTGACCTCTTCGACTCAAGATCTGATTTTTTCCAAGACTTTCTCATTTCTAGGGTTTCTCCGAAGCCCTAAGCTATTCGAGGTTTTTTCTCTGTTTATTTTCTTAGATCTATGGTACGATTGTGTTCTACTGGACTTCTAAATTGTTTTTCCCCAAACTTTTCTTTCAGAATTGTTTTCTTCGATTTAGGGTTTCTGAAAGGGTTTTCAAAACATCTTTCTGATTCTTTCTGTTCTTTCCTTCATGTGTGTTTGTCTATATTATGCTCGTATGTTTTCTTTTTTACTACGCGTGTGTTGTTCTTCTGCTTCTTTTTTTCCTACTATACATGTTACTCCTGTGCTCACATGCTAATCCTTGTTATGTTTTCCTTACTCTTCTACTATATGTGTTTAATGTTGAGTTCTTGGATTTTGTTTGCTTTACTGGACTCTGTTTGTGTCCTTGCTAAGCATGTTTCATCTACTGTTGCTTAAGTTTACACCACCTCTCTTTTCTTCTGAACTTGCTTGAGTTCCGACTTTTCTAAAACATGCTCTTTTATGCTCTTAAATTAGCTTTCTTTCATTGTTGTTTCAAACCTGCTATCATATCTGTTTTGTTTCTCATAAGGCTCTGAAACAGACCTTTGAGTCTGTTTCAATGGCTTGCCTTCTCATCTCTATGTCTAATTCGATTTGAAACCCTAGGATTTGGGGGTTTCTTTGGCAATTTTGATTAGGGTTCTGCTTTGGAACCCCGGACTATCAGACTCACCCTAAGTATTATGAACTGAATATGAAACTCTTTGCTTGTGATTCTGAACCTTTCTATGCCTGTCTTTTCTAATTAGCATGACAACCCTTTCTTGTTTGATATCTGTGTACTTTATATATGAGGATTTCTTCTTGCAAAAGGGTTTTGCTAACTATTGATTGATTCCGAATTTCTTTTAATAAGGTCTGATTGATTGCTACTGATTTTCTCTAATTGAACCCTCTTTACTTTTTTCCTGGCTTGGTTCATTCGAACAAAGCCGGTGATTTTGATTTCACTGGCTGTCGGATTGATTCCCTTTCCTTATTTTTCACCCACAGTGTACCACTGAACTTTGACTTAAATAACTCCTGTGTACTTACCCTTCTTGTGTTACTTTGGAAAAGATTTCAATCAAATTTCTTTCCTTAATTGTCTTCTACCCGTTTGAAATCAGAACCGCTTAACTGAAGGGAGATTCTTTGTGATTGATTGCAAACTATTTTCTTACCTTTTCTTACTTGTTTTCTGCACTATAAAAAGGGGCACGACCCTTCTGCACTAACACAACCTTGAACCCTCGGTTGAACACTTGCAAACCAATTCACATTACGAATTGCATACTCTCACACACATACTTTCAGTCACAATACTCTTTCAAACTCTCTACTTCCTGCTGAGACTTTTGTACTGCTTTACTTGCAACTTGGCTTTTCAAGACTGGTGTTTTTACTTATTTGTTTCCCCTGAAACTGGTATGTCTCAATTTTGATTTCAGCTCTTTCCCTATGTGTTTACTTTACAGTTGCTCTATTCGTGTCTACCTCGCTGCTCATGTTTTGTATATTACTTCCTTTTATGTTTACTGCTTGTTATAAATCCACCATACCCCCATTCCCTTTTGTGTGCTGAGTTAACATTCGTGGCCTGGCAGTTTCCAAATAACTACCCAGGTTTGAACATGACCTTCAATAGGTCCTAACTCCCAAATTCAAGCTGACAGGCTGGTCAGGGGTGTGCCAGTATACTAATTGCTGGGCATGACCACTAGTTTGTCATGGCTTTCCCTAATTCCCCTCTATTGCACTTACACTTATTCTTAGACTCTAAGTTATGTCCCACTCTTATGAGCCTTGCCTTGGGGACCTTGAGTTCCCTCTGAACTTGGACATTTGAGGGCTTGCCCTTCCACACTGCACTATAATCTCCTGCAAATGTAATTGGATGTAAGCACTGCCTGGAGTTCATGAAGCTCCTTGGAACTTTGACACACCCAAAGGATGAGAAAGGCTTTGGAAATCTGATCTTTGGAAGTTAGTTTATTTCATGTTTCAGACTGAATTAGGCTCTCCTGGGTTGGAACTTTAATTTCTGATGTAATTTTTTTTATTTTTCTTGATTCATTCGGGTTGTAATAATTTGTAATAACTTATGGGGTGTATAGTGAAAAGGGGAGGGTCACTCATGTTATGCATGTGGGTAGACATCATGCTTTAGGTATTTATTTCTGCAATCACAACCTGTTTTTCGCTTATGCATCTACATATAGAAATCCTGCCTATAAGTTTATGCATTTGCATGTAGAAATCCTGCCTATAAGTTTATGCATCTACATTAGAAATCCTGCCTATAAGTTGTTTCATTACTGCATTAGAAATCCTGCCTATAAGTTGTTTCATTACTGCATTAAAAATCCTGCCTATAAGTTATGCATTTCATTAGAAATCATATCTATAAGTTTATGGACCTCTGCATATAAAAATCATGATTATAAGTTTATCTGCACTTCTGCATATACACATGTCATTAGGCAAACAATCCATAGGTTAAGGAATAATCAATTGCATCCTAGATACCATGCTCATAGGATTCCTGCACTTACATAACCGTTTTAAAATCAGTAACGCTTAGAATTCATGCCTATAGGAGCAATCGTTTAATCTGATTCATCCGCAAGTCTAAAATCAGTAATAATGTTGTTAATATCCGCATAATTGGCTTATTTCTAAAGTCAGTAATCTTCTTTAAAATCAGTATGTTTGACCTTGTTAGATATCATGCTTATAGGTTTCACCTAGGCAAACCATTAGGTAATCAATTAATTATATCAGTCTTTAATATTTACAACCAGTAGGCAGGCCTAATTCGGACTTCTTATCTGAAAATATGTAGTAAATCAGGCACCCCCTTTATGTAAGTTTAATTAAAGACCTAACCAGTACTTGTAAGTCATCCGAAACAATTTCTGCTTTGAATGAGGAGGCCTATTTGAGCCTTAACTGCTATGTGTTTTCCCCTTAACTGCCCTTATGTGTTTTGTTTGTCGCACTAGATTTTGTCCCTTTAAACTTCAAAAGCCAATATCCCTTCCCTCTAGGATTAGTAGTCTCAACTGCCTCCGGGACTGAAAGGATTGGGGCGGGTAGTAGCATGCAATAAGTAACGAGACCAATCCTCATTTTAGTACCTTAACGGGGTGGGTAAGGGTAGACATGGATATGATGATCACGCGATAACACCACGTGTATAATTGGTTACCGGATGTTGCGTGGGTGATCCATGTTATTTATAAGCCTAGGACCCCCCCTCCCTCTTTATGTGTTTACTTCTTTCTTTCAGAATTTTTAAAATTGTCAGTTTTGAGTTCTTTTAAACCTCGTCCTTTGCTTTAATCATTTAAAATCTCTTTAAATTTCCAGTACTGTTTTTCTCTCCCAAAATTCCGCCCCATTTCATCCCTTTGTTTGATTATTTGTATCAATTATTTGACCCCATTTTTCTGCACTTGTATATTCTTTAAATAAATTATGAAATCACCTAGTCCCAAATTTCAGCTCGTTTATTTAACTTTTATACTTCCCCTACTTGCAATCGTTATGTGAGAATTGTCTTGTATGTTTATTCGTTGTTTATATTTGAAGTCACAACTATAGCATGGCCGGGAACCACACTAGTGGATCTTGGGGGGTGCCTAACACCTTCCCCCCGAGATAATTTCAAGCCCTTACCCATTCTCTGGTTCTTCTTCTTTTTATTTCTTTCTTAGTGTCCTAATGCACTTAATCATTAGGTGGCGACTCTTCTAAATCTCAAACCCAATTCCCAAAAGGAAAAGAGTTGTCCGCCCAAATGTCGTAAACCCGATTTCGCGAGAAAAAGGGGGCATCGACAAGAACCCCTGGTGATTTTTGTACCATGTTCCTACCCATCTCTCCTTGCCAATCCGGATTACTTTTGGAGAATTTGTTGAATAATGCATACATTTCACCAAAGCTTTTCTCCAATACTTGACCTCCAGCTGTAGCATCTACTATAATTTTTTGTTTGGGGATGGAGCCCTTCTATGAAAGTGTGAACTAACACGTCATTCGTGTGATTGTGATGAGGACAGTCTCTGAGTAGCCCCTTGAATCTTTCCCAAGCTGAGTATAAAGATTCTCCTGCTTTCTGTTTGAAGGCAACTATCTCACTTCTGATCTTTGCAGTTTTGCCTGAAGGGAAGAACCTTGCCAGAAACTTTCTTTCCAAATCATTCCATGATGTAATGGAATTAGTTGGTTCTGCCTTTAGCCAACGCTTAGCTTCGCCCAACAGAGAGAATGGAAAAAGTGTGAGCCTCACATAATCTGGAGTGACCCTGTTAGTGATATAAGTATCACTAATCTCCAAGAAGTTCAGGATATGCTGTTGTGGATCCTCGTGTGTAAGACCCATAAATTGCCCGTTTGCATGAAGTAGCTGGATCATGCTCTGTTTCAGCTCAAAGTGCCCAGTGATTCTGGGCTTCACAATGCTAGAGGTGACATTAGCAATACTGGGCATTGCTACCTCCTGAACAGCCATATGTTGCTCCTCTGCCATGTTCACAGGAAATGGAATGAGTGCTTGAATATTGTTTGTATCCCTTGCTTCCCTCAACCTCATGTGAAATGTTTTCTCAGGTTCGGGGTCAAAGCCATTGAGTCTGTCCTGGCTTCTGACCCTACGCATTCAATCAAAGTTTCTGAGATTTAGAGCAACAATCAAGTAACGTTAAACTAGACGAAATAAATAATTAAAGCAGAAACTAGAAAGTAGTTTATATTCAAGTCCCCGGCAACGGCGCCAAAAACTTGTTGCTCCCAAACGCACACGCAAGTATGCATGGTCGACAAGTAATATAGGATTGTAAGTCCAGATATCGTACCCACAGGGACTTGTATAAACTACTCACTAAATCACTGAAATTGTTATTCAATCCAGCTAAAATCAAAGTCCAATAATATGATTATATTATACTACGATTCTAAATAATAACTAAATTATCTAGTAACGAGTTGATTGTTATGTATTCAGTAGAGACAAGTATTCCAGGGTTGCATTCGATTCACCATTCGTATTGTGTTCTAATTAACTCTTCCTTTCATATAATTCACTCATGGTTGCTAATTAATCGATAATTGCTCTCATAGCCTTCTCCCGAAGTAATACTCGCCTATTCAAAATAGATTAACGCCTATATTCCTATGAAATCAATCTATTAAGAACGCATTAAGATTATGATATTTAATTAAGCATGGTGACTGGGTATATTCCTATCCTAACCACAAATCCGCCCCCCCCCCCCCCCCCTAAGGGTTAAGATCATGCTCTCTTCAATTCTTCTCTAATCTAAACACGGCTTTCCCAAGCATAGCATATATAGTAAATAGAACCTAACTGTTGGCCAGACAATTAAGCAATTAAACACAGAATTGAAGAAACAACCATATATTGGTGAATTATAATCAAGGTCAAGCTAATATCAAACAACAATATTCATGGCTAAATCACAACCCCAGAACAATCGGTGTTTAGCCACTCATGATGTAATCAAACAATTGCATAATTGTTGAATCAATTGAAAATACTAGAAAAAGATGAAGAAAACTGAGAATTCTCTGCTTCCTCACGATCCCGTGTGTGTTTTTCCTCCAAAGTGGCGTCTCCCCCCTCAAAAATAGGTTTAGTCTTGCTTTTATACGTGTTGGATAGGTCTAGGGCCGAATAAACCGTGTCCCGGGCAAAATAGGACGAAATCACGTCACCGGCGCCCTAGCTAGCGCCAGGCGCCCTCCACGGCGCTCCGATATTTTACCTTCTGTTTCTGGCGCCACAGGTAGGGCTGGGCGCCACAGGTGGCGCCCAAATTCGCAAGTTTCCCGATTTCGTTCGTTTTGGCTCTAATTTTTCACGTTTCGCCCCCAATTGCTCCTGAATCATTCCTACACATAAAAACACTTCAAATCAATATAAATCATCACATTTACTATCCCAAATTCACGAAACAAAAGTAGAATATGAGGCGATATACATAGAAATATATATGCTTTAAGCTAAACATCACTCAGCCCAAATGAATAAGTTAGATGAAGTTAGGCTCAGCTCAAATGGATAAACTAACATAAACTAAGTTAACTAATGATTTGTATTCTATTTTCTGCAATTTCAGTACAACTTATATATGATTAAAAATTTAATATTGACTTTATTTTATGTTTATGAGGGAATTCAAGTTAATATCAAGTCTCTCCCATTGCCCTCGTGCATGGGCGGAATCAGGAGTGGTAAGGGAGTATGGATAAATTTCATTCGTTAAAAAATTAAACTATATAAAGACAATCTAGTGTACAAAATATTCCACAATCATATAGGGTTCGAGAAAGAGTCGCATTCCTAGGAGTATGTTGTAGAAAGTGTCCTAATGGAAGCATTAATGGTTGTTTTCACTACTCAAATTCGTAATGTATAATCACATGGAGACAACCTCATTGTTATTCCAAGGCTCCCCTTCCAAAATTTATATGTTGTATATTGTTAAAATACTTTTTCATTATATAGTAGATGATAAATTTATTTATTTTATTTTACTATTTTATATTTTAAATTTCCATAGTAAAAATCATCGCGTTGTAACTAACTCGTAAAAGAAAGAAGTTTAATATCAGCTCTACTTTTTTCATGAATATCCAAATGGTCCTTAACAGACAAACTTATGTGTTCCACACTGTCAGAATCACATGCTGGTAATACTTGAATAAGTAGTTTGTACTTCGTACAGGAATTAATAATTTGCCAATACACACGGTTTTATAAAATTAAGTGGAAAAAAACATTACATGTAGGACCAAACATATGTCACACCTACTACAGTACTATGGTGATAAATAGTGGAGTAACTTTACAAATACGACTTGACGTATGTCACAACAATCGAGTAGTACTATATAACTTTTTCTTTTTTCTTTTTTCTTTTTCTTTGGATGAAAGTTTTACTCTTTCATTTTAAGTGTCTTATAGCCGTTTGGCCAAGCTGCAAAAATCAGCTTATTTTGAGAAGTGCTTTTTTTCAAAAGTATTTTTTTCAAAAGTACTTTTGGTGAGAAGCAGTTTGTGTTTGGCTAATTAGTTTGAAAAGCACTTCTGTGCAGCAATTAGTGTTTGGCCAAGCTTTAAAAAACTGCTTTTAAGTATATTTTTCTCAAAAATGCTTCTTAGAAAAGTGCTTTTGGAGAGAAGCTACTTTTTTCTGCTTCTCCAAAACTGCTTCTGCTTCTCCTCAAAAGCACTTTTTTTCCTTCTAAAAGCTTGGCCAAACACCTCAATTTTTGGCCAAAAGAAAGCACTTTTGGCCGAAAAGAAGCTTGGCCAAACAGGCTATTAGTAGGCGTTTGGACGTAACAATTGTAATTTTTGAAAAAAAGGTAATATTTGGATTAAGTAAAAGATAGTAATTGAAACTTGAAATTATATTTGGACATACATTCACTTGACAAAATGTTGCAGTTTTGTGAGTGGAAAGAAAAGTTTTTCTGAAATTTTTTAACCCATTTTCAAAAAAAATTCAAAAACTTATAAAATTTTATAGACAAAGATATTTTTGAAAAATAATTTTGAAAAAGAAAAAAACTTATGGACAAACGGGGCTTTAATTATTTTTTTTCATCTCTAGCACTTTTTTTTTTTTGCTTCTTCCTTCTTCATAGAACACTATCTTCATGCCGGTACTCTTTTTTTTTTTTTTGTCAAAAGAATATTTATATTATATATAGCTAAGCTCGTACAAGAGAGCCGTTTACAAGATGCATGAGTGGCATCAGATTTACATGAGTAGTGATTGTTTCTATGTTCCCCGTAGAGGAACCATTACTACAAACTAAACTTGAAGTAGCTCAAACATTACTATAGTTACTTAGTACAGTACTAGTAGAAGACCTAGTATTACATAAAACAGACTGCCTTCTAATCAGCCTTCTTCTAAGCATTCCTCCTTGATCTTGTTGATGTAAAGTGGAAGCAAAAAGTGGTGGACTTTCAAAAATTATACATTTTTCCTTTGCATGCAAAGCTCCATAGTTGGCCAGACTATCTGCCACACAATTTTACTCCCTGTAGATGGTTTGGAGAGGGGGACTATCCAGCTGTAGTAGTAATGACCTGCAATCATTAGTTATATTAGTGTATTGCATTGTATTTGTAGTAAACATACCGAGTAGGGCTTGTGCATCTGTCTCAATGATGAGAGGTTTGAGGTTCTTTTGGACAGCAAGTTTCAATCCCATGAGCACGGCTAGTATTTTAGTCTGGATAGGTGTCCCACGCAGTGTTGTTCCTGCAAATCCTATGACCCAATTTTCTAGATGATGACGAAAAATAACACCAATACCATAGTTATTCTGTTGGATTGAGCAAGAACCATCGATATTAAGCTTGTAAAAAGGTTTGTTTGGGGGTGCCATTTGATATATAAAGGTACTAGAGTATAATTTTTTGATATTGTATTTGTCAGGTGATAAAATTCAGCAGCCTTTTTTAATATGCAAGATATATTCAAAAAGGTTTTCTTATGATCTATTGTATTTTTATTACGTATAAGTCAAAGCTCCCATAGTGCAAAAGGTATGAGGTGGTATTTGGAATTTTATGATGTTTGAATATTGACTGTTGATGTATAAATTGGTATAACCAATTTATAGTAGCATTATGGGATAGTGGGGAATTTGCATTAGTAGTTGACATCTTAAGCATAGTCCATAATTGTATGGCAACTGGACATTCTAGGAAGAGATTTTGTATTGTTTCAGGTGCCATATGGCGCTGTGGACATATAGAGGAATTAAGAATACCTATTCTTGTGAGATATGCAGCTGTTGGAAGTCGATCATGACAAATTGACCATAAGAAGAAAGAAACTTTTGGAGGAACATGCAATTGCCAAATCCATTTAAAACTATAGATTGTATTAGTTGTTGTAGGAGATGTGTTATTTATGATAGCAGTGTACATTGATTTGACAGAAGAAAAATGCCATTATCTGTGAGAGCCCAATATATTTTATCATATGTTGAATGTGCAAATGGCATATAAATATCCGTGATTGTTGTGTGTAAGTTAGGGGGTATAGAAAAAGATAACATATTAAGGTGCCATTGATGATTGTAATAGTATTGTGAAACAGTTTTTTTGTCCTCATATTGGGGAAGGGGTCCATATATACAATTACGAATTAAATAATTCTGCCTAATCCAAGGGTCATTCCTGAAGTTTACATATTTTCCCGTTATTAGATTCCATTTATACCCTAAACAGCAGTAGGACCAGCCTTACATAATATTACGCCAAGTTATAGAATTTTGTTTTTTGATCAAATGTTGTGATCGTATGTAATTGTGTAATAACACCTGTGCCCATAGTTGATGAGGGTTCTGAAACAACCTCCATGCAAGACTTGCATGTAATGCTTGTTTTTTTGTAGAGAGGTTCTGTATGGCTAATCCTCCTTGATCCAGAGGTTTTCTAATGGTAGCCCACTTTATTAAATATAATTTTTTTTGTTGAGTTGTTCCCTAGAGAAAATTATGTTGACAACGATTTAGATAGGAAATGATGTAAGAAGGGATTTTAATGTATTGCATAATGTGATTGGGAAGATGGTTTAAAGTGGAACGAATTAGAGTAGTCCTTCCTGCTTTTGATAAAAAGCTGATTTTCCACCCTGCTAATTTATTCTTGAAGTTGTCAATTAGGAATTGAAAATCCCTTTTAGTCGGCTTCTTAGTAAATATAGGAAAACTTAGGTATTTTCCTAAACTCTTCCCTTCATTCATTCTGAAAATTTGTAGTATAGTAGATCTTATATTAGGTGAGCAATTGTTGGAGAAGAAGATTTTAGATTTATCAAAATTTATAGTTTGTCCCGAGTGATATGTAAAATGAGTGATAGTATTAACAATTGATTGGAAAGATTTATCAGTTATTTTAGATGTGAGAATAATATCATTAGCAAAAAATAAGTGGGATAACTGAGGCCCCTTATTCCCCATTGAGATTGGTATCTAATTACGATAATCCACTAATGTATTTATTTTGCGCGAAAGCATTTCCAAGCATAGAATAAATAAGTATGGTGATAACGGATCTCCCTATCTAATACCTCTTGATGGTGTGAAGTATTCTGTAGGGTTACCATTTATCAAAAAAAAATTGTAGTAGTTGTTATACAAGACATAATTAGTTGGATAAAAGAAGTAGGGAGATTAAGAGTGACTAGTGTATTATATATAAATGACCACTCTAATTTATTAAAAGCTTTTTCCAGATCCAGCTTCAAGAGCATGTTTAAATTATTACCCTTCATTCTTTTAAATTTGGTAATAATTTCTTGTACAATGATAGCATTATCAGCTGCCCTTTTATTTTTTTGGAAACTGGGTTGAGTTGGATGACTAATATTGTCTAGAATAGGTTTTATTCTGTTTACAATTATTTTCGTAATATTTTGTAGATCGTATTACAAAGACTAATAGGTCGAAATTGTGATATTGTGGATGCAGTATTATTTTTAGGAATTAAGCAAATGAATGTTGTATTAATAGAAGGATCAAGTTGATGTTCGGTAAAAACTTTATGACAGTAGTGTTTAACAGAATTACCAATAATGTGCCAATATTTTTGGTAAAATAAAAGATGAAGTCCATCTGGTCCTGGTGCTTTTAGGGGTTTAAATGAGTTGATAGCATTAATAATTTCACAGTCTTGCAGTGGATTGTTCAAACCAGCTTGTTCATGTGTTGTTAAAATATTGAAAGGCTGTAAATTATTGTTTGTAGTAGAAGTTGCTTGTTGAGTGGTAAATAGATGTTGATAATACTGTGTAATATGATCCCTAATATGATAAGGATCAGTTATCCAATTCCCCCCCCCCCCCCCCCCCGATCTTGAATCGCAGTTATACGATTATGTTTTCTACGATTTAGAGTGGTAAGGTGGAAAATTTTGTATTCGCATCACCATCATTTAACCAGTCAATATGTGACTTTAATTTCCAAAAATCCTCCTCAAGTTTAAGGATTTTGTTAAATTCCAGAGTTAATGTATATTCCAGGTTGTGTAGAAAAGTACCGGTTGGGTAATTGATAGAGGATTGAATACCATTCAAACGAGCCAGTATTATCTTTTTACGAGTAAATAAATTACCAAAAGTGGATTTATTACATTCTTGTACTGTAGTAGTGAATTGATTAATAGCAGGTATTTAAAATAAATTGTGAAGCCATGCTTGTTGAACTACAGATTGAAAAGTAGGGTGTGTAGTCCAAATAGTTTCAAACCTAAAAATATTTTTACGAGGTAAAGGACAGTGTTGAAGTTCTAATTTTATAGGACAGTGGTCTGAATGTGTACGAGTGTGACGACCCAAAGGGTCATGACCTGTATTCTTACCCATTCTGTGCTTCCGAGGCCTTGAAAACCTCAATTATAGTCGCCTCATTTTGCATGCGCAGTCCGGGCGCGTAGACGGAAAGCTTAAATATGAAATTCTGTGATATATGCTAAATTTTGATGTTAAAATGAGTAAATTTGACTTCGGTCAACATTTTGGGTAAACGGATCCGGACCCGTAATTTGACGGTCCCGGAGGGTCCGTAGGAAAATATGGGACTTGGGCGTATGCCCGGAATCGAATCCCGAGGTCCCAAGCCCGAGAAATGAATTTTTGAGTAAAATTGTTTTCTGAGAATAATTAAGGAAATTGGAAATGAAATTTGATTAGAACGTGATGGTATCGGGCCCGTATTTTGGTCCCGACGCCCGGTACAGGTCTTATATATGGTTTAAGCACTTCCTGTAAAGTTTGGTTGAAAACGGACGTCGTTTGACGTGTTTCGGACTTAAAATGGAAAGTTTGATGTTTTATGAAATTTGGAAGAAATCATGGACTTTGAGGCTTAATTTGATGTTTATGATGTTATATTAGCGATTTGATCGCACGAATAAGTCTGTAGGATGTTTTTGAGCTTGTGTGTGTTTGGTTTTGAGCCCCGTGGGCTCGGGTAAATTTTGGATAGGCCGTGAGTGCATTTTTAACCTTTGTGAAAAGCTGGCATTTCAGTTCTGGTATTTTCGCATTTGCGAAGCAGGTCTCGCAAATGCGATATCGCAAATGCGAGCCTTGCATCGCAAATGCGAGGAAGAGTGAGTCTGCAGTGGGTCGCAAATGCGACCATTTGGCCGCAAATGCGAAGCTGGGCTGGTCGCAAATGCGACCTTTGGCTCGCAAATGCGAAGTCCAGATTTTTGGACAGTGTTCGCAAATGCGAACATTTTCTCGCAATTCCCATAACGGGTCGGGGTTCGCAATTTCGAACCCCAGTTCGCATTTCCCACATCTGCAACCTGCATTTTTTCATACTTAGTCGATTTTAAGACATTTTTCACCCCATTTTCAAAACACAACTCCTTTGGGCGATTTTTCAAGAACCAACCTTCTTCCAAATCATTTGTAAGTTGATTTTTACTCGTTTATTTCAATCATTAACATTATTTAACATGTTTTCAACTTGAAATCAAAGATTTTCATGGGAGAAATTGGGGGTTTTGGGTAGAACCTAGGTTTTTCTAAAAATTGGGGATTTGGACCTCAATTTGAGGTTCGATTTCAAAACAAATCATATGTTTGGGTTTGTGGGGGAATGGGTAGCCGGGTTTTGGTTCGAACCTCGGGTTTTGACCACGTGGGCCCGGGGGCGATTTTGGAATTTTTGGGCAAAACTTTGGGAAATTTATTTTATGCATTCAAATTAATTCATTTAGCGTTTATTGATATAATTAAGTAACTTGTGACTAGATTCGAGCGGATTGGTGGTGGAATCGAGGGGTAAAGCTATACTTGAGGCTTAAGTTGTGCGCAAGGCATTGAGGTAAGTGTTTGGTCTAACCCTAGCTTGAGGGACTAGGAGTTGAGTCTTATTTGCTAATTGCTTCTTGTTGAGTACGACGTATAGGCATGGTGACGAGTATCTATACGTTGGTGTCTAGCATGACCGTGAGTCCTTATATTGTGAATATCTTGATTTCGTTGTACTTCTCTTGCCTTGGTGATGATTCCTAATTGTTGTGAAAAGCTTGTGAAAGGAAATTTTGACCTATGAACAACGAGGAGCATTGGCTCAAGTTATATTTCAATTGTGAACGTATATGAAATGGTTGAACCCCTTTGGAGAATTGGCTCAAGTGGTAAAGTGAGATATGAAATAAAAGTGAAAGGAAGCGAAAGAGTATTTAAATTGTTCCCTTGCCGGGATATTGTTGTTTATTGATTGTTTTCCTTTGCCAGGATGTTGAGATTATTGATGTTGTACCCTTGCCGGAATTTAATTGTTCAATTGTGTGCCCTTGCCGGGATTTCTTTTATTATTTTATTTATGCCCTTGCCCCTTGTTTGTGATTGTTGTTTGGGTGAGGAAGAGTGTTAAAGCACGAAGGGTGACGCCGTGCATTGTTTGTTTGTTGTGAGGAAAGAGTGTAAAGCACGAAGGGTGATGTCGTGCATTGTTTGCTTATGGTGAGGAAAGAGAGTAAAGCACGAAGGGTGATGCCGTGCCGCACGATGTACCATTCTGTGCCGATTCTATCGATTATATGTGAAGAAAGAGAGTAAAAGCGCGAAGGGTGATGCCGTGCACACTTTATTATATCATTGCTTGGTGAGGATGAGAGTAAAAGCACGAAGGGTGATGCCGTGCACACTTTGTTATATCATTGCTTGGTGAGGATGAGAGTAAAAGCACGAAGGGTGATGCCGTGCACTTGTTGCTTTCTATTTCTTTATTAATGTCTGAGTTGTGTTGTTTCCTTCGTTACTGGATGACTTTTACTTGGAATTGTTATTTTCCCCATAGCATGCTCCCCCTCCCATATTAATTACTTGTCTCCGTATTTCGATTCCGCTATATATGTATATATATGACTGCACAGGTTTATGTGGTAGTCCGGTCTAGCCTCGTCACTACTTCGCCGGGGTTAGGCTAGGCACTTACCAGCACATGGGGTCGGTTGTGCTGATGCTACACTCTGTGCTCTTTTGCACATATCCAGGTGTTGGAGCAGCTTACGGTGCAGAGCAGTAGTTAGGGAGCCGACCTTCAGTCCACGAGACTCTGAGGTAGCCTTGCTGGCGTCCGCAGGCCCGGCGTCTCTTCTATCTTTTATTTCAGTCTGTTATCTCATGTATTTCGAGATAAACAGTTATGTTTTCTTTCAAACGGTTGTATTTAGCACTCTTAGTAGTTCGTGAGTATGTGACAGCAGTTCTTGGGTAGAGATTTATGTTGAGTTTCCGCATTGTTGTTCAGTTTCTTTAATATGAGACTTCCGCTTATTTACTTTATTCCGTTGTTTTCATGATATTACTAATAATTGTTAAAGGTAGTAGATTGGTTAATGCTAAAGGTAGTTAAGGGTTGGCTGGCCTAGCTCTCATCAGTAGGCGCCATCACGACTCCCGAGGGTGGGAAATCCGGGTCGTGACAACGAGGAAGATGTGTAACCAGTGCATTAGAGTATTGTTTGAGCCAATCATAGTTAGCCATAATACGATCAATACGTTCAAGTACATTAAAAGTATTATGTCTCCCGTTTGTCCATGTATAACGACTGCCTTTGTATCCCAAATCCGTTAAATGTGAATAATTTAAACAATCTAATAACCTATTAGATCTTTAATTATTAATAGATAGTCCACCAAATTGATCACTTGCGTGCAGTATCTTATTAAAATCACTACCTAATAACCATGGACCCTTATAATTATCATATACACACATTATATTATGCCATAAAGATTGTCTAGTTGCTAAGTCATTACTAGCATATATGGCAGTAAATAAAAATTTAAATAGAAGAGGGAGCACCTGAATATGGCAATGGATTTCCTGAGAAGTAGTGGCCACTGGTTCCACATGAAGCACATCTGAAAGCCATAAAATAGCAATTCCTCCCGACTGGCCAGTTCCAGCAACTTCAATTAAACCAGTAAAATTAAAATCCTCCTTAACTGTTTGATGACTTTGGCAGTGAGTTTCCAACAGTAAAACCAATGATGGTCTATTGTAGTCAAGTAGTGAGCGAAAATTTCTTCTAAAATCATCTGACTGAGCACCCCTACAATTCCAAATAATAAAATTCATATGGCTAAGGATTGGTTCAAGCTGTTGACTGCTCCTGTGGTTCCTCTGACTGTTTGACTGCCCTGGTCGAAGTAGAAACGTGGGAAGTAGAAGCATGGCATATTTCCCCACGTCTGGATTTGTAGTTGGCCTTAGTCTTAATGATGTTTTTAGTAGATTCGGAGGACACCTTATGAATATCTTTCTTTCGTACTCCTCCTTCTGGACAATGACCTTGATCCCATCGAGACATGCATGAATTGGTCGTGTTTCTGTGTTGTAAACGGCTGCTGCTTCTAGTTCTGCCTGGAAGTTGGTATCTTGTTCGACTGGACTAGGAATGTGGGGTGGTGAGTGAGTTGGTGATGGAGTTGGTGTTGGAGGTGTTATTGGTTCCAGTGGTAGCATATTTGTTAGTGGATTCACGTAGGGTTGGATCCTTGGTGTGGCAGGAGTGGGTGCTGGATAAAATGGCATTTGAAAAAGATGTGGGTGAAGATGGAGTGGATCCCAATATGGTGTTGGGAGAGGAATTGGGTGATATGGTGCAAGATATGGTGCTTGCATCATGGACCAGTGGTATCTCCCATAGATCTCCGTCCCTAACTGCATGCCCTCCGCTACTATTTGTGCTAAGTCCTGGGGATGGTTTATGAGAATTGTCACCTCCTGATGATTGACCTCCATCGTGAAAGTTAATGCATGATTCTGTAATCCTATCTCGAGCCAGGAAGTTAGATGTGTTGGTGCATGGGGGGTTTGAGCTGTGTAGTAATGGTATTGGGTTCCATTATCAGATGAGGAGGAGGATGGGAGAATGGAGTGTTGGTGTGTTGGAGACGATAAGTGGGTTGCCTGGGTGAAGTTTGTGGTCTCAGTAGATAATTTAGATTGGGTGAGAACATCTTCTTGATTGATGGATTGGGAGTGTGGTTTGAGTGTAGTATTTGGTTTAACTGTATTGAATATTTTTGGATTTGAATGAACTATAGCTGAAGCTAATTCTATGGTAGTTTTGGGCGGTTTGAACGACTGATTTGTTGGATGTGTGTTTGAGTGGTTTGAAGGAGTGGGAAGACCATCATACCCTAGTTGCATGGGAGCTATAGGGTTATTAATTATTGTTTGTAATCCGGGGTTATGGGGTGATTGGGTAGATTTTTTGTTAGGTTTTCTTGGGGTGGTGAATAATGAGTGTTTGGACCAAGCAAGATGTTTTGCATGTGGGTGTGCCTATCGTGGCTATCTGCATGGCTTAGACTTGGCTTTGAATAGCCTTCATTTTGTAATTAGGCCAACTGGGAAGGCAATTGAGTGGAAATTAAAGGAGGTAATAGGTTATTGTCATCTAGTGGATTAATTGGATTAGACTTATCCAAATCATTTGGTATTAGGGTAGCAAATTGATTAGTGGTTAGTAGAGGGGTTATAGGTTGTTTAGGACTATTATGAGTAGTAAGTATAGGAGTAGTATTATTAATCGTTAATTTTGTAAAAGGAGGATTATTAGGGGTTGTGGATACATACTTACCTGAAGACTTTGTAGGATTATCACTCAAAGGTTGCCTTGATTGTAGTTGATTTGCTTTGTAAGAATTGATTGGCATGGAATTTTTACGTTTGGGGAATTGCACTGTCTGCCATTCCTCAGTAGATGTAACATGATTATTTGCTAAGTTAGGGGTAGAAATGGTTGAAAGTGTATTGGTAGCCATATCAGTAGTATGTTTATCTTGTAATTGATAGGTACAAACCCTTTGATTATGCCCCATTCGACCACACTTAGTACATAGCAAATTTAATCCTTCATAAAGGATATTTTGCTTATGATTTCCAAGGTAAATATGTGTACGTAAAGGTTGATCCACTGGTATTTCAACACATAACCTGCATATCTTCCTCTAGTTGTTGAAGAGGTGCAAGTATCAGCAGTTAATAATTTCCCAATTTTGTTACCTATTTTCTGAAGAATCTGAAAATCATAAAATTCCGTAGGTAATTCCGGTAATCGCAACCATATAGCAGAATAAGTTATTTTTGTTTCAGAAGCCATAAATTTAGGTTCCCATTGACGAACAGATAGGAAGTGATTTAAGATGAACCAAGGTCCATCA
This sequence comes from Nicotiana attenuata, assembly GCF_001879085.1. Taxonomy (NCBI): domain Eukaryota; kingdom Viridiplantae; phylum Streptophyta; class Magnoliopsida; order Solanales; family Solanaceae; genus Nicotiana; species Nicotiana attenuata. The sequence goes on from NW_017676787.1 coordinate 31,054, forward strand.
TGTAGTGCGTGATTCTTATTTTCTTCTTTTTGAAATTTAAGAAGAAAAAAATCCGATCCTAAATCAATGAGAGGTAGATTTTCAGTGGGTTGCCATAAAGTATAGATTTTTTGCCTAAGTATTTGATGTCCAATCTTGCGTCCATATACTTTTACAATTACTGCATGTTGCCATGGTTTGTATATCCTATTTGTTTCCTCAAGAGAAATTGGAATGAAATTGGATGGATCATTTGGTGCATCCAGTTCATCATTTAGCACCAACCCAAGTTTTAACGATGCATGTTGGGTAGTTGGTGTATAGGTATCATCAGAGGAGATTAGTGTATTTAGATAGGATTTTGTATTTGAAGCAGTAGGATTTTGTGTAGGTTCCATTGTATCAATAATCATGTTAGTGTCTAAGGTTGTGGAAAGATTGATGTCACGACCAAATTCCCGAACCCGATTGTAATGGCGCCTCTCGTGAAGACAAGGCCAGCCAGACCAATACAGAACACCTCTTTTAAGCAGTTAATCACCACTAAGCAATTATGAAGCATGATTTAATAACAATAGTTTACGGAAACTTAGATAATAATGGTAGAACCATCCCGACACAGCCCAAACCGGGGTGTCACAAGTCACGAGCATCTAGAGGAGTCTAAATACAACTACAAGGCTAGTTATATACAGAATAAAATTTAGAATCAAAGGAAGAAGATCCGGTGCCGCGAACGCTGGCGGTCACCTTGCTCAGCTACGATAGCAAAATCTTCCACCAGCTCAAAACCCGCTACCGGGTGAACAATTACCTGCATCTGCACGCGAGGTGCCGGGAGTAAAGTGAGTACTCCAACTCAGTGAGTAATAAAAGTAAATTATCACTGAGCAGCAAGAAATCACGTAACGCAACCAACATGCTGTATAGAAGCCGGGTACAATTTTCTGAGAAAACAGAGAAATCTGTGAAATCTTTAGAAATACCTTGGCTCAGTTCAAATCTCTTCTGAAAATGATCTTTTCAATAATTTCGAAAACGATTTCAAAATAGTTAGTGCTGATAAGCACAGAAAATCCGCCCCTCGACACAAATACCACAGTATAACAAGTAAAAAGGCAAATAAGTATGCAAGATGAGCACATAAAAGTTCTCCCCTCGGGCAATATCTCAAACTGTACCAGCCCCTCGGGCTCCCTCTCTCAGATCACTCTCAGAACAGTATCACATAGTAACCGCTGCGGCGTGCAGCCCGATCCACATATCGCTGCGGCGTGCAGCCCGATCCATATGGGTACCCGCGCTCACTGTGGGTGTGCAGACTCCGGAGGGGCCCCTTACGGCCCAAGCGCAATATCAAGCCACCTCGTGGCATATAAAACAAGGCCTGAAAGCCTTCTCACATCACAATCGAGGCCTGAAAGCCTCCTCACATAACACTCGATGCCTGAAAGCCTCCTCACATAACACTCGAGGCCTGAAAGCCTCCTCACATATCACTCGAGGCCTGAAAGCCTCCTCAGTCCAGAAAATATCATAAGCCCCTCGGGCATCAATAAAAATAGTAGTGCTCAGCCCAATTAATAGTGGAAAGTATCATTTAAGTCTTAATGTTCAATTAAAATGGCTGAGTTCGTAAATCAGTATAATCAACAGCACTGAGTTCAAGTAGTATGTCAAATAGTAAGGAAACAGTGATAAAATCCCCGAAGGGTTCAAATAATTGGCACGAAGCCCAAATATGGCAATCAGCCCAAATCATGATAATAACAAATATGTTTCAGTCAAATACGCGATAACATCATCAATCGGGACGGACCAAGTCACAATCCCCAACAGTGCTCTACCCCACGCTCGCTATCCGGCATGTAAGTCACCTCAATATAGCACTATGGTGAGCAAATCCGGGGTTTCAAACCCTCAGGATATCATTTATAATAATTACTCACCTCGAACCGGTGAAATCTCTAGCTCGCGACGCCTTTGCCCCTCAAACCGGTCCCCACGCGCGTCGAATCTATCCAACATCAGAGCGAATACATCATAATATGCCAATGGGACAATACCCAATCGAAAACAATCGAAAAATAGCAAAAATCTGGAAATTAGCAAAATCCGAGCCCCGGGCCCACTTCTCGGTAATCAGAAAATTTAACATCAATGGATTCCTCATCTTCTCACGATTTCATACATACTAAGAACTCTCAAATCCGAGCTCAAATGAACCATTAAATCCCAATTTAAAATATCAAAAACTCAAGCCCTAGTTCATCAATTTTAGGCTTAATTTCCATGAATTTCTAGGTTAATTTCACATAATAATCATGTTTTTAACTCATAAAACTTACCTCCAGTCAATCCCAGTCGAAACCCTCTTCAATTGCTCCCAAAAAGCTCTCAAGATGCTCAACAATGGAGTAAAATAACTTAGACTCGCGGATGAAATATCATTAAAACCCATTCCGCCCAGTTATTACCGCATCTGCGGTAAAAATGTCGCATCTGAGACTTCCGCTTATGCGGTCTCATTCCGCTTCTGCGGAAAATCCCAAAATCCAAGACCCGCTTCTGCGACGCAAAATCCCGCATCTGCGACTTCGCAGATGCAGCTACCCAACCGCTTCTGCGGAAACAGTGGCCCCGACAAAATCTCGCTTCTGCGATCCTACCTTCGCTTCTGCGTGACCGCACCTGCGGCCCCATAACCGCAGGTGCGAAAACACCAGATACCAGCAGACCTTTAACATGCAAAAATTCCAAAACTCTCCGTTTAACCATCCGATCTCACCCCGAGGCCCCCGGTACCTCAACCAAAACACAAACATGATCCAATACCTTATTCAAACTTGCTCCAATCATCAAAACACCACGATTAACACTAAAACCATCAAATTACATCAAATCCAATCCTAAGTTCCTCAAATTCTTCTGAAACTCGCATTCGATCAAAAACCCAACCAAACCACCTCCGAATCACCTGAACTTTTGCACACACATCCCAAATCACCTAACGAAGCTACTGCAACTCTCGCAATTCCATTCCGACCCTCGGATCAAAATCTCACCTATCAACCGGAATTCGCCGAAATACTAACTTCGCCAATTCAAGCCTAATTCTACACCGGACCTCCAAAATCAATTCCGATCACACTCCTAAGTCACAAATAATCCCCCGAAGCTAACCGAATCACCGGAAATCACATCCGAGCCCTATAACTCATAAGTCAACCTCCGGTTGACTTTTCCAAACCAAGCCTTCCTTAAAGAGACTAAGTGTCTCATTTCCTACCAAAACCAATCCAAATCAACTCTAACACACCAATTACTGATAATGAAACATGAAGAAGCATAAAATGGGGGAAACGGGGCAGTAACTCCTGAGACGACGGGCCGGGTTGTCACATCCTCCCCAACTTAAACAAACGCTCGTCCTCGAGCGTACCCAAAGTTGTCCTAGAAGCCAACCAATAGCTTAATGACCTTACCAAGCATATACCCGGGGGTGATCCCACGTCACCCTATCTCGCATAGGTCCGATAACACAATATAACTGAAATTTCCACAATCCATCTAGTCCATAAACCATAGAACCACATTGCACTTTCCGAAATCATACACAAGATCAGAACCTCACATCTATATTCAGAATAAACCCGAACCAGCTGTAATAACCCATACCTGCAACCTCAGGTGCAATCACATGATATCCTACATAACCCAAACACTCGAAACGATAACTTCTACTCACAGCAGTTGCCCACAACACCCGAATACCGGTAGAAAACCTCTTATCAACTAAGGTCTTATTCCAACACTTTCATATACTGCCAACAATAAATGAAACACGCAATAAACCGTAACCATTTCTCAGATCAACCATTCATGAAGCCACTTCCCTTTGACTAATACCACAGCAGATTCCGAGCCGAACCTCGATATTATCCGTCCAACAAGCTGAAATCAAATCCGTTTGTATTCATTAGTGACCCCCAACGATCATCTCGAATCCAACACACCACCCTGGTGATATGACACCTCAATACAGGCCTAAGCCACAACTTGCATAATACGCGCACCAATAAGAAACAATCTGAATATACTCAAATCATGAAAATGACTCAAAGGAAAGAGCTGTACCTCAAGCTCATCAATACCATCACCAAACAAGGCTGAGACCCCGTCTCACATCATAGAAATAGAACACCTGAATCTACCCCGAAAGGTCATATCTCCATGTGGCCTCGCCACAATGCACGATCCTATCCAAACACTGTTACACATGAAACACCTCAAGTCACTATGCTCAAAATCGACAGCCACACACAGTTTGATGTCTGGAACACAAGCAATTCATTACGCCCACGGTGAAACAGATAACATACGACACGCAACCCGATAGGTCATAACCAACACTCCATTTACCGAGCAACACCCAATTACTCTTCCCGCTCGACTTTCACTATGAATCCCCAATAGAACCGCACCACATGTGCCCATAACCAACGAATCATAACGCCTCACAACGCCGAAAAGCAACTCAAGCTGAATACGTAGCCACATCAGCCTGCCAACGAACTCATTACCAAGGAGCCTGAAGCTGCTCCTTCCACTACTACAACTCCTGCCGGAGCCGTACGATACGATGCACGGCACCAAATTAATATCGAAATCCACAACCTTGCCCGGCGACATGCCCGACCACAAGAAATGCATCCGAAGGGTGCCTCAACACCGGAACTGAATCAATGGTGGAAACCTCTGCACTGACATCCATCACGAAGGCCCAATTAAGAAAAGCAATTCTTCCCAGCCGTCCGCTAGTCTTTGAAATATAAACCACTCTGCTAGAACATAATCCGATGCACCTCGCCACTCAACCCGTGGCATTTTCCGGCATAGCCCATAGCGCAATAGTCTAGAATAACCCAACACTGAGACAGCCAGTCTACACCCCCAACATCATATCCAAAATCTAACATACCAGGCAAAGAAAGATTCACTCGGGCCTCCAAATCCCAGTAGCCGCTAAACGGTGCCGATACACACGATCCACAAACCACTACACAGTCTGTACCTGAGAACTCCCAGTCTCCAACTCCATATAGCACACGAATCACCATACCTGATCCCGAATTCTGCCGTATGAATACATATCACACCTCAAGTACCCAATCATTCCATGAAAGATATTCTAAAACTTCCCCTGTGCCATCAAACAAAATCAGATATCGGCAATCGACCTAACAAGAAAGCGCCGCAATACTACCGAAGTATCATCAGTTAAGTCACATTACCCCTTTCCGAGACAAATACTCTCGTCAAATCACTTCCATTTAGCAGTACCATTTCCTTGATTATCTGAGGCTACCCGTTGCCTAGGAGTTTTATGAACTTCTTTTCAGAACTGAACTGAAACCTCGCACACGCCAGTCTCGGTCCTCTACAGCATACCGCATATACCATACCATCCAAGGATAACATGAGAACTTTTATCTCCCTTCCGCGCCGCAGACATCGACGCACTCAACTAGTCAAGAACTTCCATTGATCCCATCTAGAAGAAAAATCATTACACACTCCATGCTCCGCATGTCCATAGAAATATACATCTCCAAACCACGATGAAACCCAACAAGAATTCTCTCCCAATTCCATTTGCACAAGCTAAACTGTCAGGACTGAATCCTTCTAACTAGACCAAGCTAAACAAGCTGTCAGAACTCAAGGGCTTTGCTGCAAAATACCTGTACGAACTCATTGCCTTGAACACACGCGAAGAATTAATCACATCCTTACCATACCGATTCGGTCTTCTATCAACATACTCCACCCATCTAAATTTCCTTCTGTTCCATCCTCAACTTGATATTTCCCCTTGCTGTAGCACCACAATGCCTCACCCAGGCTTACCACACGAGACCCAAGCATGAACCACACTGTCTGAAACCCATAAGCCGCTGAATACTCTCCCTCGAATATTCCCAAAAACACCACATTCCGTAGCACTTTATTCTGATGAACTTTCGGTGAATCTAAATCCGTTGCCTTTGCTTTCCTGATACTGATGTATAGAATCCCATAATTAACATAGAAATACCACAAATCTGAACCTCTTCCGATGAAAACACAGTTTCTAACCACACATGCAACTTTAAGATACCCGATTGTTCCCAGTAGACTCTTGAACACATTAGAACCATTTTCGAAAGTCATTCTCTCTTATTCAAACTCCAACTTACCTGACCTAACGAACAGAACCACCCGTGCCTCATTGGCACACCGATGCCGCAAAATGAAATCCTTATCCCAATACAACCAGGCAACTCCCCGCTCTATGCGCCGAGCATTCTTTACCAACAACACTCTAGACATTCCGTAATTCTCATACTCTATAAAGCATAATATGACCTCTATCACAATTTTGCTTCACTCGTGCCATCCTCGGCTCAATTTCCGCGACCCGAACTGATTCGCCAGCATGCCTCAACCGGAACCAACATAGCACATAACCGTGCAATCAGCTAATCAACAGCAACCTCCCCAACTTGTCTCGAAGCCATATATCAGGACACACTCAATAACCCATAACGTTTTTACTCTAATGATGCCACAATACCATAGTGAGATTAAACTCAAATCATTTACGAGTTTGTGAAAACACAGATCATCTAGTACTGTAATCCTCTGCAAATCTCGTATTCATCCCCACATCAGTTGAGTCCACTCTCTTAAGCGACCCGAATTTTCAAATTTCAACACGTACTTTTCAATTGCACATAAGATCTTCTAACATACCCCCAGGGATCATACCACTTAAGAACACTCCGCAGGAGATAACCCACCTGCTTCGCCTCAATTTAGTATTTCTGCATACCTTCCACCGTCATACTCATTACATAGTCATTTAGTCTTCCTGGGTCTGAACTCATACCGCCACATGTAATGCACTTCCCTCTCGACTGGAGACATGAAAATATTCTTCACGCGCCCATAACTCGGGCTATACATCCAATCACAATGGAATCGTACATTTAACAGTTCATCTATCATCCAGCAGACTTCTTCGTCACTACCAAATCATATAGATACATCTTGCAGTGCTAGCATACTCATCACATGGCTATCCAGCCGTCACGTCCACTAATAGGGACAATATCGAACATGTAAGCTCAAATCACTTACTCACACAATCAGCACCTCGGTGCTCAAGCTATAGGCAAAGATCCGGCCTCAAGTCCTCCAGACTGGCCCAATACATGCTCACAGGGATTACACCTCGCCCCTCGATCGGGGAATCACAAGCCATCAAGGCACATCTGATACTGGGCACTCATGCGTGCCTACAAACGCGTGGAAGGACTTTCAAGAGTTTCTTTTCAAGCTGAATCAAGGACGCACGATAAGAATTCAAGAATGTGAAGTTTTCCTAAAGGTTCTGCAGCCTCTCGAGGATAAGTACAGACGTCTCCGTACCGATCCGTGAGACTCTACTAAACCTGCTCATGACTCGTGAGACCTAGTAACCTAGGCTCTGATACCAACTTGTCACGACCCAATTCCCGAACCCGATCGTGATGGCGCCTCTCGTGAATATAAGGCCAGCCAGACCAATACAGAACACCTCTTTTAAGCAGTTAATCACCATTAAGCAATTATGAAGCATGATTAATAACAATAGTTTACGGAAACTTAGATAATAATGGTAGAACCATCCCGACACAGCCCAAACTGGGGTGTCACAAGTCACGAGCATCTATAGAGGTAAATACAACTACAAGGCCAGTAATATACAGAATAGAATTTAGAATCAAAGGAAGAAATCCGGTGCCGCGAACGCTGGCGGCCACCTTGCTCAACTTCGATAGCATAGTCTCTAATCAGCACAAAACCCGCTACCGGGTGAGCAAATACCTGCATCTGCACGCGAGGTGCAGGGAGTAAAGTGAGTACTCCAACTCACTGAGTAATAAAAGTAAATAATAACTGAGCAGCAAGAAATCAGGTAAAGCAACCAACATGCTGTATAGAAGCCTGGTACAATTTTCTGAGAAAATAGTGAAATCTGTGAAACCTTTAGAAATACCTTGGCTCACGTCAAATCTCTTTTGAAAAATGATCTTTTCAATAATTACGAAAGCGATTTTCAAACAGTTAGTGCTGATAAGCACAGAAAATCC
>NW_017676788.1:0-7429 GCF_001879085.1 Nicotiana attenuata
CGGGGATTTCTCATCTATCGCATCGCCTTGACCAAGTGACTCAGAAGGTGCTTCATTTGTATGGTCAGACGAGTGTGAGGAGAGCTTTTAGAAGCTCAAGACAGCTTTGACCATAGCTCCAGTGTTGGTTTTGCCATCAGCTTCAGGTTCATACACCGTGTATTGTGATGCTTCGAGAGTAGGGATTGGTTGTGTATTGATGCAGGAGGGTAGAGTTATTGCATATGCTTCTCGTCAGTTGAAGCCCCATGAGAAGAACTACCCCGTTCATGATTTGGAGTTGGCTGCCATAGTTCACGCGTTGAAGATTTGAAGGCATTACTTGTATGGCGTATCTTGTGAGGTATTCACTGATCATCGCAGTCTTCAGCATTTGTTCAAGCAAAAGGATCTTAATTTGAGGCATCGGAGGTGGTTGGAGTTGCTTAAGGATTATGACATCACTATATTGTACCATCCGGGAAAGGTCAATGTGGTGGCCTATGCTTTGAGCCGAAAGGCAGTGAGTATGGGGAGTTTGGCATATATACCAGTTGGGGAGAGACCTCTTGCGGTTGATGTTCAGGCTTTAGCCAATCGGTTCGTGAGGTTGGACATTTCGGAGCCCAGTCGGGTGTTGGCTTGTGTGGTTTCTCGGTCTTCCCTATATGAGTGCATTAGAGAGCGCCAGTATGATGATCCACATTTGCTCGTCCTTAGAGATAGAGTTCAGCATGATGATGCCAGAGATGTGACCATTGGAGATGATGGGGTATTGAGGATGTAGGGCCGGATTTATGTGCCCTATGTGGATGGGCTTCGGGAATTGATTCTGGAGGAGGCCCGTAGCTCGCGGTATTCTATCCATCCAGGAACTGCGAAGATGTATCAGGATCTTAGACAGCTACTGGTGGCGGAGAATGAAGAAAGATATTGTGGGATTTGTAGCTCGGTGTCTCAATTGTCAGCAGGTGAAATATGAGCATCAGAGACCGGGTGGCTTGCTTCAGCAGATGGTTATTCTTGAGTGGAAGTGGGAGAGGATCACCATGGATTTTGTAGTTGGACTCCCTTGGACTTTGAAGAAGTTCGATGCTATTTGGGTGATTGTGGATAGGCTGACCAAGTCCGCGCACTTCATTCCTATCTGTACTACTTATTCTTCAGAGCGGCTGGCAGAGATATATATTCGGGAGATTGTTCGGTTGAATGGTGTCCTAGTTTCTATCATTTCAGATCGGGGCACTTAGTTTACTTCCCAATTTTGGAAGTCGGTTCAGCGAGAGCTGGGTACTCAGGTATAGTTGAGCACAACTTTTCACCCTCAGACGGACGGGCAGTCCGAGCGCACCATTCAGATATTGGAGTATATGCTACGCGCTTGTGTTATTGATTTCGGAGGGTCATGGGATCAGTTTCTACCGCTTGCAGAGTTTGCTCAACAGCTACCAGTCGAGTATTCAGATGGCGCCATATGAGGCTTTGTACGGGAGGCGGTGTAGATATCCAGTTGGTTGGTTCGAGCCCGGTGAGGCTAGACTATTGGGGACAGATTTGGTTCAGGATGCCTTAGATAAGGTGAAGGTGATACAGGAGAGACTTCGCACAGCGCAGTCGAGGCAAAGGAGTTATGCTGACAGGAAGGTTCGAGATGTGTCCTACATGGTTGGTGATAAGGTCCTGTTGAAGGTTTCGCCCACGAAGGGTGTTATGAGATTCGAAAAAAAAGTGAAGTTGAGTCCGCGGTTCATTGAGCCTTTTGAGGTACTTCGGAGGATTGGGGAGGTGGCTTATGAGCTTGCTTTGTCACCCAGTTTGTCGAGTGTGCATCCGTTTTTCCATGTTTCTATGCTCCGGAAGTATATTGGAGATCCGTCTCATGTTCTGGATTTCAGCACGGTTCAGTTGGGGGGAGATTTGACTTATGATGTGGAGCCAGCAGCTATTTTGGAGCGACAGGTTCGGAAGTTGAGGTCAAAAGATATAGCTTCAGTGAAGGTGCAGTGGAGAGGTCGGCCCGTGGAAGAGGCTACCTGGGAGACCGAGCGGGAGATGCGGAGCAGATATCCTCACCAATTTGAGGCTTCAGGTATGTTTCTTGACTCGTTCGAGGACGAACGTTTGTTTTAGTTGGGGAGGATGTGACGACCCGGCCGGTCGTCTCATGAGTTACCGGTCCATTTTCCCCATTTCTGCACCTATTTGCTTTGTTCATCTGTGTTTTGAGGTATCGGGTTGGTTGGATTGAATCAGGATTGGTTTTGGTGAATTTGGAGACACTTAGTCTCTTTTAAGAAAGCCTAAGTTGGAAAAGTCAACCGGATATTGACTTACATGTTAGAGGGCTCGGATGTGAGTTCCGATAGTTCGGTTAGCTTCGGGAGGTGATTTGTGACTTAGGAGCGCGATCGGAATGGGTTTTGGAGGTGTAGAGAAGATCTAGGCTTGAATTGGCGAAGTTGAGATTTTGGCAATTTTCGGTTGATAGGCGAGATTTTGTTATAGGGGTCAGAATGGAATTCTGAGGGTTGCAAGAGCTTCGTTAGGTCATTTGGGATGTGTGTGTAAAATTTCAGGTCATTTGGAGGTGGTTTGGTTGGGTTTTTGATCAAAAGCGTATTTCGGAAGAATTGAGAAACTTAGGCTTGAATTCATAGTGATTTGGTAGATTTGAGGTTGTTTGAGGTGTTTTGACGATTGGAACAAGTTTGAATAAGGTATTGGGTTATGTTTGTGCTTTTGGTTGAGGTCGCGGGGCCTCGGGGTGATTTCTGGTGGTTATCGGAAGAGTTGAAGTGTAATTGCAGCTGCAAATTTATCTGCTTCTGGTATTTCCGCACCTGCGGAAATGGGACCGCATATGCAATGCCGCAGGTGCGAGGTAACAAGCCGCAGATGCGAGAAGGGGGCTGGTGAGCAGTTTCCGCAGAAACGGTCGAGGTGGCCGCATCTGCGAAGCCGCAGATGCGGAATTTTTATCGCAGATGCGATTTTGGGGACTTAAATGAATTTCCGCAGAAGCAGATGGATTGACCGCATATGTGGTACTGCAGAAGCGGGTTTCGGACCGAAGATGCGGAAAGGCCTGGGCAAAATGTATATATTTTATACTTCACAACTTTTGAAGGGTTTAACCATTTTTGAACTTGGAATTGGGAGCTTTGGGCGATTTTGAGGAGCGAAATCAAAGAGACTTCATTGAGGTAAGGATTTTGGACTAAAAACACATTTCTGTGGTAGAATTTTATGAATTAAGGCTGTAATTAGGAGGATTAAAGGGCTAAAAATGAAGGTTTAGGGTTTGAGTTTAAGAGGCCTTTAATGGGGGATTTGAGGGGTCATTTGGACTCCAATTTTGGTGTTCTTTATTTGCATAGACTCGTGGGGAGATAAGGAACCCGTTGATGTGAAAATTTCTGAGTTTTGAGAAGTGGGCCAGGGGCTCAGGTTTTGCTAATTTTGGGATTTTTGGTATTTTTCGATTGTTCGCTTGGGCTTGGTTCCCTTAGCATATTATGACGTATTCGTTCTGATTTTGACTAGATTCGATGGGAGTGGAGGCCGACTCGAGAGGCAAAGGCGTCGCGGAGTAGTATTTTCACCGGTTTGGGGGTAAGTAACCATTGTAAATTTGGAACTGAGGGTACAAAACCCGGTATTCGACTTGATTTGATATGTACGGTGATGCACATGCTACGTGACGAGCGTGTGGACATGCACCGGTAGGGATTTCGACTTGGTCCGTCCCTTAGCGACTATTAAGCTGCGTATTTTATTTGAAAAATGTTATATTATTCTGGATTTTGGATCCTTATACTGTATTATGGGCTTTATGCCATGTTTGGGGCCTCGTGCCGATCTGCAGAAACCCTCAGGGGTATTTTAACTGTTTTCCTCACCCTACTTGTTAAAAACATATCCTCGGTCATGTTTTTTCCTGTTAAATGTTTAAAACTGGTTTTATCATTTGTCTCCTATTGTGAGGACTGTTTGGGCTGAGTTGCCTTATTTCTGTTGTGATGCCCGAAAGGCTGTGAGGCTAATGACTTAGAGAGGTTGAGAACCTTATGGTGAGGATATTATATGTGTATATACGAATCGGGCTGCATGCCGCAGCGATATTTGTATGGATCGGGCTGCACACCGCAGCGATATATATATATTGGATCGGGCTGCACGCCCCAACAATATGACGCTTGGGCTGTAGGAGCCCCTCCGGAGTCTGCACACCCCCAGTGAGCGTAGTCGACTGTAAATATATTGGATCGGGCTGCATGCCGCAGCGGTTACTATAATTTCTGTTGTTATGAGATTTGATTAGCCGAGTGCTGAGAGTGAGTACTGGATGACGAGAGCTGAGTCACGAGTGACTGAGAGGCTGCCCGAGGGGCCGTATTCTGAGTGATCCTTTGCCCGAGGGGCCCTGTTATGATGTTTCCACTATTTTCATGCTTCTTATAGATAAGCTTCTGTTGGATATATTGTCAAGTAACTGATTTCAAAGTTTTAAATTGAAAATGAGGAATTTATGACAGACTGATTTAAAGTTATATGTTTTGAACTGCTCGTCACTACTTTCAGTCTATTATTTACTTTAGTTACTTACTGAGTTGGCGTACTCACGTTACTCCCTGCACTGTGCATATCCAGGTGCCCGAGCGGCCGAGTGAGAGCTTTCAGCTATTTTCCAGCATTTGCCGGGGATTTCAAGGTAGCCGCAAGGCGTTCGCAGCCCTGATTTCTCCCTTCTATCTTATTACTTTCCGCATTTCTAGACTATCTATGTAGTAGGTTGTTCAGACTTGTATTAGAGGCTCTAGACTTGTGACACCAGATCAGTGTGGGCTGTGTAGTTTCTATGTCTTGTTGATTTCCGCATATCTTTCTTGTTGTCTGAAACGCTTATTATCATAATTGGTAATTAAACCGTGTTGGCAAATGTCTTATTTAATGAAAGTAGGTTTTGGTTTGATAGTTGGTCTGGCTTGCTTAGTAATGTAATAGGCGCCATCACGACCGGTATTTGGGGTCGTGACAGCACTACCCCCATTGGGGTATTTTTGTCCAGAAAATTCGGCCAAGTATAAATACTTTCTTTTCACATTTTTAGGTCATCTTTTGTAATCTGATTTGGGGCTGAGCACGTGAACAACTCTTTTATTCCTTTTTTAGTAAATTTGGGCTACTATTACGCTGAATATCTATTGTCTTAGTTTGTAGTTAATTATTATGGTTATTTCTTCATCTAATTTCTTATTTTCTTCCCTAATTATGAGTAGCTAGACCCACTATCTAGGGTTCTGGCTCAACCCTAGTGTGGGTATTTGATGGGTCTTGAGTTTTAAGGCTTGAATGTGTATGGGTGTTTGATATTTGGACCAATTTATATTTTCCATGTTGAATTAGTGGTTGCAAACACTAATTTTTTCCTTAATGACCTGGGTTCTTCTTGAGAAAGTGACCTTGAGTCTAAAAAAATTGGTCTAACAAGGAATTGGGGCGTATTCAAGAGATTGATAGCCCCAGTTAAAGGATTAAACCTAGAAGTAGTAATACCCAACTTGAACCTAAATTGCTTGCTCAATTGTAATACCCAATTGGTCTTGAGAAAGCCAATTTGGGGAAAATCACTCAAACTACCGAGAGGTATAGAGTGAGAACTTTCGTGCATTGGTTATATCGTAAGCCCCATCATAACATTCTTGCCTTAGACTTGAAAATCCGTCAAATATCCACCTAGGAGCGGGTCACTTCCCTAGTGCCTCTTTAACCTATTAGAAACCCTTTTAGCAATTACTCTTAGCTTAATTTAGCATAATATTAGAAGTAATCAAAAAGACCATCTATGATTGGAAGTGCAATTAAGAGTAGTGCACATTGCTAGTTTGGATAGGAAACCAACTCCAACTTCTAGCTCCCTGTGGATTCGATCCCGACCTATTCGGGTAAAAGCTGCATCGACCCGCTCTTGCCACTCTATAGTGGTGCAGGGTTGGCACCGATCACCTTTTTGGCACCATTGCCGGGGAGCTAACGGTTTTGGCTATCTATCTAAATAGTTTTTTGTATTGCTTTTCTTTCTTTCTGTGTTACTAATCTTTGTTTGACGCCAATTCAGGTACAAAATGGCGGCAAATAACAACAATGACCTTCTTGGAAATATGATCCCTGGAGAGGAGGTTGATGACAATGGCGTGGATGAGGTGCCTATTGTACCTCAAGGATAACGGAGAGGCCGCCAGGTCAATGATAATGCCAATGATAATATTCCAGACCCTCCCCCACCACCTCCAAGAGTGGCCCCTCAAGTGCTTCCCAACAAAGGATATGCCAGTGCAATTGTCCCACCCCGGATCCGAGCGGGTAATTTTTAAATTACCAATGTGATGCTGACCTTGCTGGAGCAACGAGGATATTTCACAGGTGCTCCCGATCAAAATGCCTACAAGCACCTCAAGGGTTTTGTTGATATATGTTGGGGGAGCAAGCAAACCAATGTGTCCGAGGATGCCTTGCGGTTGAGACTTTTCCCTTTCTCTCTTCGAGGGAAAGCACTTGACTGGTTGGAGTGACTCCCCAACCATTCCATTCATACCTGGGATGAGTTGGCGGATAAATTTATTGCAAAGTTTTTCTCATCGGGGCACATGGCAACTTTGAGGGATGAAATCTTAGCTTTCAAGCAAGAGCCCAACGAACCCCTACATGAAATTTGGGAGCGATACCGGACCATGGTTAAGGAATGCCCTAACAATGATATGACTGAGGCGATGATACAACAGACATTCTACTGGGGCATTAAAACAACAAATCAGTGCATAGTGAACCAATTAGCTGGGGGCGATTTCATGAACACGCCCTATGATCAAGCTTGTGAAATTTGGATGAGATGGCAGACACTTCTTCCGCTTGGCAAAGTAGAGCCAATGTGCCGCAGGGTGACCCCACGGTCATTCATTTGCACAAGGAGCTCCATGATCATGGGCAGGCAATAGCATAACTGACAACAACCATGAACCATCTAGCAAAGGCACAGTTACAACAGGTGCAAGCTCCACGACAAGTTAATGCTATGGAGGGTGTCAATATGTTGGTGAACAAAAGAAGACAAAGAGGGAAACAAAACCAAGGGAATTTGGATCAATACAACCAAGATAGTGGTAGGTTCCAAGATGATAGGTATGAAGAGCAGAATGAAGAAGTGCAATACGTGAATAATTATCAAGGCCAAAGGGGCAATTCTTCTAACCAACAACAACAGTGGAGATCCCAAGGCAATTGGGGTACTCAACAACAAGGCAACAACAATTGGAATAATAAACAACAAGGGAAACAACAAATTGGGGAAAACAACAAATCAAAAATCCTAAATTGGGGCAAATCAAGAACAACAAATTGGAACAAATCAAAGGAAAACTGGGGTAAACAACAACAAATTGGGGTGGAAACA
>NW_017676788.1:8726-39189 GCF_001879085.1 Nicotiana attenuata
ATCAGCAAACTAGTTTCAATCAAACTCTGATTACTAACTATTAAATAACAGTGATTGTTCTCTTTTACAGGCATTGCACAAACGCAGAAGTTAAACTAAATTGAGAGCAAAAGAGCGAGGCAATTTTGCAAGCAATTTATGTGAGATTCAAGTGTGCATTCCTGAAGCTACTTGGAGAAGATAGAAGAACCAATTCCATTGGGTCTTTCTTTTATTCTAGTTCAATTGTAGTAGGTGCTTTAAAGTTGTACCTTTCCAGCTTTCATAGAAGCAATTATATTAGGTACTTTGAGTATTCAAGTTAGAGTTAACTTGATGGTGTCGCAACAGTTGAGGCTGTGTGCCACACTGGGATTAGAGTTTAATCCTTAGGTTTACAAGAGTTTTGTAAATGCTGTTTTGGCTCAGTGATATTAGTGGAATTTTGGGAAAATCCTACTGAGTAGTAGGTCGTGGTTTTTTCACCTTTTGAGCTAGGTGTTTTCCACGTAAAAATCTCTGTGTTCTTTATTTTATGTACTCTTAATTCCGCAAACAGTAGTAGTAAGTACACCTAGAAGAACCAGGTTCTTCTAGAGCGAAAATTGGGTACCACACAAATCACCCCCCCTCTTGTGTGGTATTGACGTTTAGAACGTCACCGGTGCAATGTGTGTCGAAGAAGGGTGGTATGACCTTAATGCTCAAAATGAACTAATTCCAACCTGGACAGTCACCGGATGGAGGGTGTGCATGGACTACCGCAAGCTGAACAAAGTGACCCGCAAGGATCACTTTTCATTGCCTTTCCAGATGCTTGATCGGCTTGCTGGGCGTGCCTTCTTCTGTTTCTTGGATGGATATTCTGGGTACAACCAAATCTTGATTGCTCCGGAAGATCAGGAGAAGACCACTTTTACTTGTCCATATGACAACTTTTCCTTTTCTAGGATGCCTTTTGGGTTGTGTAATGCACCGTCGACATTCCAACGGTGTATGATGGCCATTTTCACCGATATGGTGGAAGATATTTTGGAGGTGTTCATGGACGACTTTAGTGTCGTGGGGGACTCATTTGATGAATACTTGAAGAATCTGGATAGGGTGTTGGCCCGTTGTGAAGACACCAATCTTGTGCTTAATTGGGAAAAATGCCACTTCATGGCTGAGGAGGGCATAATGCTCGGTCATAAAATTTCAAAGCATGGCATAGAGGTGGACAAAGCTAAAATAGAGGCGATTTCAAGGCTTACTCCCCCCACTTCTGTCAAGGGGGTTAGAAGTTTTCTTGGGCATGCGGGGTTCTACCGGAGATTAATCAAGGATTTTTCAAAGGTAGTGAATCCTTTGTGCAAACTATTAGAAAAGGATGCCAAGTTCGTGATTTCTCAAGCATAAGTTGACCACCACCCCTATTATTTCCGCACCCAACTGGAGCTTGCCTTTCGAGCTCATGTGCGACGCGACTGATGTTGTTGTTGGGGAAGTTTTGGGTCAAAGAGTGAGCAAAATGTTTCATCGGGTGTACTACGCGAGCAAGACAATGAATGAGGCTCAAAGGAACTACACGGTAACTGAGAAAGAGTTGTTGGCTATTGTGTTCGCAATGGAAATATTTCGACCGTATCTCATGGGAGCCAAGGTTATAGTGCACACCGATCATGCAACTCTTAGGTATTTGATGACGAAAAAAGATTCCAAAGCTAGGCTGATGCAATGGGTCTTGTTACTTCAAGAGTTTGATTTGGAAATTGTGGACTGGAAAGGTAGTGAAAACCAAGTGGCGGACCACTTGTCGGAGGAAAGGAGGCCGTGTGATGGCCTAGAGATCAATGATACATTTCCCGATGAGCAACTACTTTCTGTGTCAATGAATGATATGCCATGGTTTGAGAATGTTGCTAATTTCCTTGTGACTGGTATAATCCCGTGTGAGCTCTCTTCTAACCAAAGGAAGAAGCTCAAACGGGATAGTTTGGATTCCTATTGGGATGAGCCGTACTTGTTCAAGATTTGCACCGATGGAGTGATCCGGAGGTGTGTCCCTGAGGAGGAGCAGTTTTATCTTAGAGGCTTGTCATTCCTCTCCCTATGGTGGCCATCATGGCGGGGCGAGGACAGCTTTGAAGGTTCTTAGTTGTGGGTTTTACTGGCCAACTTTGTATAAAGATGCAAGCAATCTTGTGAAGAGGTGTGACGAATGTCAAAGAGCGGGTGGTATTTTGAAGAAAGATGAGATGCCTCTCAACACCATTCTAAAAGTGGATATTTTTTATGTGTGGGGTATTGATTTCATGGGCCTATTTGTAAGCTCATGTGGGAACACCTACATTCTAGTGGCGGTTGACTATGTTTCAAAGTGGGTCGAGGCTGTGGCTTTGCCCAACAATGAAGCCCGGAGTATGGTTGCGTTTCTCAAAAAGAGCATTTTTACAAGGTTTGGCTCCTCGTGCAATCATAAGTGATGGGGGGGGGGGGTTGTATTTTTGCCATAGAGCTTTTGACACTTTGCTTGCAAAGTATGGTGTCAATCACAAAGTTTCTACTCCTTATCATCCTCAAGCGAGTGGCCAAGTTGAAGTCTCAAACAGGGAAATCAAGAGTATACTGTCTAAAACGGTCAATGCAAATAGGACCGATTGGTCTAAGAAAATGGATGATGCTCTATGGGCGTATAGGACTGCTTACAAGACTCGATTGGTATGTCTCCGTACCGGTTGGTGTTTGGGAAAGCTTGCCATCTACCGATTGAGTTAGAGCACAAGGCCATGTGAGCTTTGAGGAAACTGAATCTTGAATGGGATGTGGCAGTAAATCTTCATGTGGAGCAGCTTAATGAACTTGATGAATTCCGATTCCATGCCTACTCCAGTTCATCCTTGTACAAGGACAAGATGAAGTACCTTCATGACAAGTATGCTCGTATCAGGAGTTCAAAGTGGGTGATTTGGTTCTCTTGTTCAATTCTTTATTACGTCTGTTTCCGGGAAAGCTTAAGTCCAAATGGAGTGGACCTTTTGAAGTGGTGCCTGTGACTCCGTTTGGTGCACTTGACTTGAAAAACAAAAATGGTGAGATCTTCAGAGTTAATGGGCACAGAGTCAAGCACTATCTTGGAAAGATTGATGACAGCCACGTGGTGGTAATGATCCATCTCAAGTGATTTGATGGTAACCTGCATCGTGCCGCGGCGTTAAATCAGGCGCTTCTTGGGAGGCAACCCATGTGTCTTTATATTTTCTTTTCTTTTTAATTTTATTTTTAGAGTAGGATTTGTTTTTTTGGACTAAATGGTTGTGAGATGTTGTAGGCTTGTTTTAATGCAGTGCAGGACCAAGTTGGGAAAATATGCAACTCTCTGAAGTTTGCATTGCGGCCGCATTGCATTTTGTGCGGCCGCAAAGGCCTTAGTGCGGGGGCACAAAATCAGTGCGGTCCGCAATGATGAGTGATGCTAAAAATGGTTCTCTAAGTTTGCCACCGCGGCCACATTGCATTTTGTGCGGTCCGCGGTGGACCACTGCGGCCGCGGAGCATTTTGTGCGGTCCGCAGTGGTTGCCTTCTCAAGCTTCTTGTTTCTGAGTACCGTGGACCACGGTGCCATTTTGTGCAGTCCGCGGTGGGTAGGGCCCCAGGTCCTTTTTCTATAAATAAGACCTGTGGCCCTCTAATTACACGAACTCAACTGCTAAGACTCGATTAATCAACATTGCATCTCTCTTCTGGTAATTTTAATTCCTTCTTAGTTGTTCAATTTTGCTATTTTCTTTTTACTCTTATTTTTCTTAGTATTTCTTCTTTTTCTTCCTGTTTTCTTTCAATTCTGTAGTCTAGGTTAGTTTACTCATGGTTAAATTAGGGCTAATTAGTTAAAAACACTGATTCAACACCTAGGGGAGCATTAATAGGTGAAAAATTGGACAACAATTGTGCAAACTTGAAACCCTAGTTTTGCGGCCGCACTTCTTTTTGTGCGAACCTCACTGGTGAGCTTCTGAAAGCTGGTCATTGAGGACCGCGGCCGCAATGGATTTTGTGCGGTCCGCGGTGCCTCACCGCGGCCGCACTGCATTTTGTGCGATCCGCGGTGTATAGATTCAGAGAGTGGGTAGTCTGATCCCCACCTCAGTGCCGACCGCGAGGCATTTTGTGCGGTCCGCGGTAGCTGCTTTGCGGCCACACTTCATTTTGTGTGGTCCGCGCTCTTCAACTCCTGTATGTCTGCAAATTTTCTGCAATGCTTCACTGACTCTGCTGATACTAACAAGCATAGAATGTATTCTCTTTGCAGATAATGGTGAAAACACGGGGCGGAGGCGATAAACAGAAAGGGATGAGTCCTCCCAGGGAAGGGGACGTGGAAAGATAAGGTTGATCCCCCAAGTTCGGGAAGCAATAAAGGCGACAAGAAAGGCAATCCGGGCCGCTGATAGAGCTGCTTCCCATTCATCGGGAAGTGAGTATGAGCCCTCCCGGGAGGCATCCGATTCTGACTCTGTCTCAGAGTATATGGATGACTTCCCGGAGAGGTTTGAGACTGACAGATGACCCTACTCCTCAGGGATCCCCTACTGCCCGAGCATCAGTGCACATATCTTCTGAGTCGTCTGAGGGCTCAGCTGCAGGCAGTAACAAAGCCTACTCTACCTCACCTACAACTTCACTATTCGGTGAGGGTCAAGTAGAAGAAGAAGGAGAAGAAGGAGGGGGTGAGCCCAAAGTAGGAGGAGTAGAGAGAACAAGGAACCCGGAAGCATGGCAAGACAGATTCGTAAGTGAAGCGGCCTACCATAAGTTCAGATAATGGTGGCCTGAGAAGAAGTTGATTCTTGAACGGAGTTTCATAGATAGAGACCTCTTGCCTCATAACCCCAATGTGAGAAGACAGTTTAGAGAGAGAGTGGGTTGGGACTACTTCACAAGCAATTGTGAGGATGCAAATAAGCACCTGGTCAAGGAGTTCTACACCCATGTTGCCCACATCAAAAAGGGCACTACAGTGACCAAGGTGCGGAATTTGAAAGTAAGGTTTGATAGAAAAACGATAAATGACTACCTGGGCTTCATGGAGGAGGATGAAGAATGCACTTAGAAAATGTAGCATTGGGGGAGAGTGTACGTCCATGGTTAGCTGAGTACTTGGCAATCCCAGGTACCACCCCAGCATGGTTGACAGCGGGAGTGAAAATTCTAAGGAGGACGCTGAACTTCGAAGCAAGAGGGTGGGTGACATTTGTTTATAGCAGGCTAGACCCCACCTCTCACGAAAACTCTCTCCCTATCTCCTGGGCTATATTGGTGTCATCGATCATGGCGGGGTACCCGATCAACATCGGGAATGTGATGTCCAGGGTGATTACACGGGTGGTGAACGAAGGTGATAGAAACTACCCTTTTCCAAATTTCCTGACCATGTATTTGAATGATCTAGATGTGGAGAAGCGCAGATTTGATGTGAAAGTGAAGGCCAAGGCACCTTTCTCCTGGTACAACACCAAGGGTCCTGACAACCCCAAAGACCCTAAGGGCAAAGCCCCTACTTCTGCTGGCCAGTCTGAAGAGCCAGTAGTTGTAGTGACTCCTTCTCAGCCTCCTTCAGCTACACCAGACACGACCCGAGGACCCTCCACTTCTACTGTCCCAGATATCCCTTCATCTTCAGCCTACCCGTTGATTGCCCACCACTTGAACCAGACCCTTGCTAGTATCAACAACTTGATGCAGGCAGCGACTTCTAAGCTGTCTGTTCTGTCTACCTCTGTAGAAGCCCAGTCGGTACCACCTCAGCCACAGCTCCCGCAGTCAGTGGAGGACACTCTCAAGGAGCTTCTGGACAACCAGAAGTTAATATTGGAGGCTGTGGATTCTCATGGAAAAGCACTGAAGGAGCTCACCAAAGAAACAAAGAAATTGAGGAAGACTCGGGCATCCAAGGAGTCGGTGAAAGAGTTGAGGGCGGATGTGGAGAAGATGAAGGTGGATCACTCGACTTTTGACCTTCTATTGCATGACCCAGGTCCAGCAGCCCAGCCTGAGCCAGAGCGGGAGACAAAGAGGCCAGCAAAGAGGAGGAGGGTGATTCCTCGTGCTGATGATGCTGTTATAGAGTTGGAGGACCCGCAGGGAGGTTCCTCTAGCCAACCTCAGATTCCAGTACAGGCCCAGGACTTAATACATGCCCAGGTCCCAGTGGAGACACAGAACTCAGGGAGCCAGCCGCAGGTTCCCGAGCAGACCGAGGACCCAGGGACCCAGCCACAGGATCCCATGCAGGCGGAGGGCCAATAGGGAGTTTTCTCTTTACTCTTTATCTTTACTTGTGCTTATTTTGGTTAGTTAGCATTGAGGACAATGCTAGCTTTCATTTGAGGGGGTAGCCCTATTTGGATGACTGTATATATGTGACACTTGACACTACTTTCTTTTTATGCTTTTATTTTCACTTTTGGTATGTACATATTCATTTTAGTTCATTTTCTGTACTTTGGCAACTTTGGTTTGTATACAAAGTTACTTTCTAATGTATATATTCATCCTCCCTTATGTATATTCGACTAAATCCCCTCTTGTATATATTCATTTTACTTTCCGCATTTTCTTTCTTCTTTACTAGCTTCTTATTTTATTTTGATAGCTTCTTATTTTTAGTTTTTATGAGAAATAAGCCTTTGGTTTTCTTAATTCCACGGTTCTTTCCAAAAGTGGAATTTATGTGAACCGGGTGGCTCTTCCCGACGATGGATGGCATGACAACCTTCTTAAGGGTTTGAGTCTGATTTCTTTTTCTTTTTGTGTAAATAATAGCTAGTGAGTAGTGGTTCCTCAAGAAAAGCTTCACTTGGGCCTAGCACATTTGCCTTTGATCCCATGGTCAAAAACAAATTGTTGTGTATAGGATGGTGAAAGTTGTGACCTTGAGACTCTTGTGTTGGCCGACAATCATCAAGTGGTTTTTCGGGACCATTGTGTTGCTCAAATCTTAGCTAAGGTCGTTGTGAGCCCCCAACTTTGTATCTTTAGCAATCCCATAGCTTGTGTGGTGAGAATTTGAATTGCAGGTCCAAGTCCCGTGCCAATAGTCTAGAACTTACCCTGAATGTTTGTCTAGGCGAAATTCTAAGTGTAGTTTGACTTGAGAAGTGATTATAGGCTCTCCTTGATCCAAATGATATCTTGAAAACATCCATAGCCTTCCAATGATAATGTCCCTAGTCAACCCTTTTGAGCCATAGCCCTTTTCCTTCAACAACCATGATACAAGCCTTTACCCGTTTTGAAATGACCCTCTCTTGGCACCCAATCTTTCCTTAGCACATGGCAAAAGCATAAGTTTGGGGGGAGAGACGAGAAATGCAACAAAGTGGTAAAAAGTTACAAAATGAAGAAAAGGAAAGGCAATGAAAAAGAAAGAAAACCAAAAAGTCAAAAAGAATGAGCAATATAGAAAAAATATATGAAGGGATTGAATAAAAGTAAAGTGATGGAAGGCGTGGAAAGCCTAAAAAGGAGAAAAAGGTTTGAAATGAACAAGAAAGAGTGACTGTGTGTCTCTCTAACCCCGAAGAAAGAAGTAAATGACTGAAAAGAAAGTCAAGAGAATGTGCCAAAATAAAGTAAATGAAGTGCTTAAGGGAAGACGGAACCTACTTAGACCAAATGAAGCTTACATTAGTGGTGACTCACATAAGGGCAAGCTTATGGTACTTAGAGCCGGACTTGTAACCTTCCTTTGAGAGAGAGTGTTTCCACTATCCTTGTTCTGAGTGTTAGAATCTAAAAGTGAGGATGTGCTTAGGGAGAGTTGAGGATGTATGAGTTTGGGTTCCACGATGACCAAAGTAGTAGAAAGAGTTTCTTTGATGTGTTGAGTCAACTCTTGATGCTCTTGTGTCACACTAAGACAATGGTGCTTAAAAGGTTGAATGCTGTTAAAGATTCGTTTGAATTAAGGGCAATTGTTAGTCCCAATTGAGGCAAGATGAGGTCACTTTAGGTCGGCTGAATTTTCTTGGATTTACTCTTAAGGGGTGGGTCTTATTTTGTTTGCTTGAGGACAAGCAAAAGCTTTAGTTTGGGGGGAGTTGATAACTAGGGATTCTAGTTCATTTTACACTCCTTTTCACTTGAGTTTTGAGTAAAAAAGTATATAAAATAGTCCCAAAGGCTTTACATGTCGTACTTGTTTGCAGGGTTTGATAAAAAAGGTGACAACTAGTCAAAATCATCTCAAAAGGAGTGAAACATGCACAAGTACAAGGACAAGTCTAAGCACAGTTGAAACAAGACGCACTGCGGACCGCACAAAATGGGGTGCGGCCGTAGTGAGGAGATTCAGAGAGTGCTGATTCCAGAGACCCAAGCAGTGCGGCTGCAAAGCATTACGTGCGGGCTGCACTGGACTCATCGCAGCCTCACTCGATATTGTGCGGACCGCAAAGAATGAGTTCAGAGAGTTGAAGATTTGGAGCTAATTGCCAATGCGGTTCGCCATCCTTTTTGTGCGGACCGCAACAGAAGCCACCGCGACCGCGGTGGCCAAGTTCAGAGGGCAGAGTTTAAAGCCAAGAAGCCTCATTGCGGCCGCACTCGATTTTGTGCAGACCGCACTACCCCCGCAGGGATATTTTTGTCCAAAAATTTTGGCCTAGTATAAATACTTTCTTTTCACATTTTTAGGTCATCTTTTGTAATCTGAGTTTGGGCCGAGCACGTGAACGAGTCTTTTGCTCCTTTTTGAGTAATTTTGGGCTACTAATACACTGCATCTCTATTATCTTAGTTTGTAATTAATTATTATGGTTATTTCTTCATCCAATTTCTTGTTTTCTTCCCTAATTATGAGTAGCTAGACCCATTACCTAGGGTTGTGCTCAACCCTAGTGTGGGTATTTGATGGGTCTTGAGTTTTAAGGCTTGAATGTGTATGGGTGTTTGATATTTGGACCAATTTATATTTTCCATGTTCAATTAGTGGTTGCAAACACTAATTTGTGCCTTTGTGACTTGAGTTCTTCTTGAGAAAGAGAACTTGAGTCTAGGAAAATTGGTCCAACAAGGAATTGGGGCGTATTCAAGATATTGATAGCTCCAATTAAAGGGTTAAACCTAGAGATAGTAATACCCGACTTGAACCTCAATTTCTTGCTCAATTGTAATACACAATTGGTCTTGAGAAAGTCAATTTGGGCAAAATCACTCAAACTACCGAGAGGCATAGAGTGAGAACTTTCGTGCATCGGTTATATTGTAATCCCCATCATAACATTCTTGCCTTAGATTTGAGAATCCGTCGAATATCCACCTAGGAGCGGGTCACTTCCTTAGTGCCTCTTTAACCTATTAGAAAACCCTTTAGCAATTAATCTAAGCTTAATTTAGCATCTTATTAGCATAATATTAGAAGTAATAAAAAAAAAAGACCAACTATGATTGGAAGTGCAATTAAGAGTAGTGCACATTGCTAGTTTGGATAGGAAACCAACTCCAACTTTTAGCTCCCTGTGGATTTGATCGCGACCTATTCGGGTAAAAGCTGCATCGACCCGCTCTCGCCACTCTATAGTGGTGCAGGGTTGGCACTGATTAGAATCCCTCTTCAAATCCTCTCAAAAAGCTCCAAGCCCGCCTCAAAAATGGAGGAAATATGCTGAAAATCGCGAAGGGAATCTTATATAGTCTCTGCCCAGGGATTTTTGTACATGCGGCTCCCAAACTCGCACCTGCGGACCGCTTATGCGGTCAAAACAACCGCACCAGCAGTTTCTCATTAAAGCTCCAATGTCCGCATCTGCGCCCAGGCACCGCATCTGCGGTCCCGCAGATGCGCTCAACGAAGCGCACCTGCGGTTTTTTCCTATGATGACCAACCTCCACATATGCGGTCTACTTTTCACACCTGCAACCTCTCACCTGCGGTCCCCAAATCCGCAGGTGCGGAAATGACAGAAGCAGAAAATCTGCAACACAACTCAAAAATCCAAACACTCCTCCAAGCATCCAAAATCATCCCGAGGCCCTCGGGACCTCAACCAAACATACCGACAAGTCACATAATATCATTCAAACTTGCTCCAACCTTCGGAACTCTCAAAACAACATCAAAACATCAAATCACCCTCGGATTCAAGCCTAAGGATTCCAAAAACTTTCGAATTCTGAATTCGATCAAAAAGTCTATCAAACCTCGTCCGAATGACCTGAAATTTCGCACACACGTCCCAAATGACACCACGGTCCTACTCCAACTTTCGGAATTCCATTCCGACCCCACCACCGATATCAAATTTTTCACTACCAACCAGAAAGCGCCAAAATTCCAATTTCGCCAATTCAAGCCTAAATCTACCACGGACCTCCAAATTATATTCCGAACATGCTCCTAAGTCCAAAATCACCTCGCGAAGCTATCCAAATCATAAAACCCAAATTCCGAGATCGTTTTACTCACAAGTCAACTTCCGGTTGACTTTTTCCAACTAAATGGCCAACTTAAGAGACTAAGTATCTCATTCCTCTACAAAACCACTCCGAACTCGAACCAACCAACCTGATACCACATAATACTGCTGAACAAGACATAAAGAAGCAAAAATGGGAAAACAGGGCTGAAATTCATAAAACGACCGGCCGGGTCGTTACAATTCAAGTCTGGGAGGGGCTCAAGGCAGGGAGACCATCTTTCTCATTCCCTTTTCATCCTTAGTGTTGAAATTCTTTCTAGAATGCTGAATGATATCCAAGATGACAGGCAGCACAAGAACTTCTATATGAGCAGACAAGGCCCCACCATTAACCAACATGTTTTTGCTGATGATATAATTATCTTTAGTAGTGGGAACAAAGCTTCTTTACAACTTATCCTCAATACTCTTGCCACCTGTGAAAGAATCTCAGGTCAACTGATCAATAAATGTTAGAGTAGCTACACCATGGCTCCCAATGCTAATCAAAGCTCTATCATAAGAGGTGGGAGAATATTAGGAATGGGATTTGAAAAATTGCCAATGAAGTACCTTGGCTGCCCCAGGGATGAAGAAAATCTGTTTCTTCTCTGCTGTGGTGAGTAAGGTGATTAACAAAGTCAAAGGGTGGAATCTTAAATTCCTATCAGTTGGAGGAAGGGCCGTGCTTATTAGGCATGTCCTCGGAGCCCTTAACATCCATACTCTAGCAGTTGTGCACCCTTTTAAAGGGACTATTGATCAGATTGAAAAGTATATTTCTAGATTCTTCTGGGCGGAAAACGACATAGGTGATAAACATCATTGGGTTTCTTGGAAAAACTTATGATATCCTTATGAAGAAGGCGCTCTAATTTCAAAAAGTTGGAAGACACATGCAAAGCGTTTAATGCTAAACAATGGTGGAGATTTAGAACCACTAATTCCTTATGGTCCCAATTTTTAAAAGTATGGCCACCCTAATAATGTTCAATGGAGGCCCATGAAATTACATTGTTGGAAAGCTATGTGTGAAGCCAGACCAAATATGGAAGAGAATATTTGGTGGAAAATAGGCAGGGGTGACATTTTTTGGGTTTGATAATTGGACCAACCAATGTTCGCTATACAACAATCTAGAAGGTGTCATAACTCATCAAATTATTAAAGTAAAGAAGGTATATGAAAATGGGCAATGTGACTGGTCCAAACTCATACCACAACTTCAAATTTTATCAAGAAAGTGATATCCAATATCAACCTGGTGATCTCACAAGAGGCAGATGATATCCCTTTGTGAAATTTGTCAAAGAATGAAAAATTCTCCAATGATACTGCTTGGAACGTGCTTAGACAGAGAAGGCAGATGTCACGCTTTAACAAGAGGATTTGGCACAAAAATTTTCCATACAAGATGGCGTTCCCTACATGGAAAGCATCTCACAACAGGATTCCTACTGATGACATGGTTTCGAGATTTTTTTATTAATATGGTTTCTAAGTTTGACAATCGTACCAATTACCAAAAGCCCTATTCTCTGTTCTTCGCGCTTATGCTTCTATTACTTCTATTTCAGTTTTTCTCAAATTCTTGGTCTTCACTCTTTCAAGTGTGAGCTCCTGATTTGGGGAAAACTATTTCCTTCTTGCTTTTAGCATTATCTGTTGCGACAATCAAACCTGTATCTCCGCTGACGAACCTTGGATGGTTGCTCACGTTATTTTTACAACAGCAGTATTCTCTCTATCTCAAGCAATTCTCAAGAATAATTTGAAAGGAACTGAACAATATTAATTTGCAATCAGATTAAATGCTGCGACAAATGATCGAGCCAAAAAGGAAATATACACTCCATAGAATATTCTTCCTTTTTATTTTTCAGGTAGGATATTTTTTATCATTTTCTATCTTTGAAGAGTTATAAATTTTGCCTGTGTCTTTTGTCCCTTTTGTTTTTATAAATTCAGCGGAAAGATTATGCTTTTTCTCTCCTGACTTTTCTCTCTCCCCCTTTTAACGTTTTTTGCCTAACATTCTAATCCTCTCCCCCACGCCCCATCCCCCCGCAACGGTAACACAATAGCTACACTCCGGCGTCTTTCTGCTTCGCCGTCGCCGTTGCCGCCGTAGGTGCGGGTACAGGTAAGTTCACTTCTCTTTTTCCGTCCTCTCTCTCTCTCTCCCTCTCTTTCTCTTCTCTCTCCTCTTTCTTATTTATCTTTTTTTCCGGTAGCTTCTGTCCCTTATCGCCGTCGGAGTCGGGACGTGCGTGTGCAGGAGAGTTGCATCAAGTCCGACGACCCTTGATTTCCGGCGACTCTTCCCGTTCTGTATTTTTCGGCGACCCCTGCTCCGTCTTCTTCTTCCTCGCTCTCTCTTCTTCCTTTTCTCTCACCCGCCTTATGTGTGTGTGTGTGTGGGGGGGGGGGGTGCGTTCTGTTCTTTGGACAGGTGCAACATTTTTCTGGCAAGGATTTCCGGCAAGTTACATTAATTCCGGCCACCCTTGGTCAGCTTTCCGGCGGGACGCAGTAGGACTATCAGTGCCATTGAGCAGATCCGATAAACTTCAGGAAAACTTTCTCTAGGTTCTTTCGTTCTATAACTGGTATTCGTGATATTGGTATTTTATTTTATTTTTTATTTTTATTTTTCCATTTTTGCTTGCCTGTATCCTTGGCATCCACAGTATCTTGTTTAAAGTATATTTAGTTAGACTTGTCTGCTTATATCGGTCTCTTTCTTTCTCCTTAGTGTTATAGCCGATACATAGTTGGTCCCTGCTTAGTCGGATCCCTTATTAGCACCTTGTGTACCTGTAGGTTTCTATTTAGTTTATTCCTTTCTGGTCTATCCTTTTGTAGCTTTGTGCTGGTCTAGTGGCCACGTCGAGATATGACAGAGCGAGGGCATGTCCTCGGGGGGAGCGGGGGGTAGAGGGTAAGGGTGGCAAAGAGGAGGGGGGGGGAGGGTAAGGCACCTTCTAGGTTGAGAGTGGGGTCATGGAACACAGGGACTCTAACAGGGAAGTCTATAGAGTTAGCAAAGATACTCCATAAGAGGAAGATTAACATAGCTTGTGTCCAGGAGACTAGATGGGTGGGGAACAGGGCTCAGGAGGTGGTTGGTTTTAAGTTGTGGTATTCAGGGAGGGTGAGGGGGAAGAACGGGGTAGGCATTTTAGTTGATAAGGATCTAAGGAGCTAGTGGTTGAGGTTAAGAGGGTGAATGACAGGTTGATGGCCATTAAGATATTCGTTGGAGGGTATACTCTGAACATAGTTTAGTGCTTACGCGCCTCAGGTGGGTTTGGACGAGGAGGTTAAAAGACGCTTCTGGGAAGATTTGGATGGGTTGGTGCGGGTATACCGTCTACCGAGAAACTTATTATAGGGGGTGATATTAACGGCCACATTGGGAGGTCGCCTGGGGATTAGACAATGTGCATGGTGGCTTCGATTTTGGAGATAGAAATGGTGGAGGTACTTCGCTGCTGGAGTACGCTAAAGCTTTTGAGCTGGTGATTGCTAACTCGTGTTACCCGAAGAAGGCGGAGCACCTGATAACTTTTCGGAGTGCGGTGGCCGAGACCCAAATTGATTATCTACTTCTCCAAAAATGTGATAGAGGTTTATGCACGTATTGCAAGGTCATCCCGTGTGAGAATCTTACGACCCGGCATATGCTTTTGATTATGGACTTAGAGATCAGGTGGATGAGGAAGAAGAGGGATATGTGTGGTATACCTAGGGTCAGGTGGGGTGCATTGACTAAGGACAAGGCCCAGGAGTTAGGGAGAAGTTGCTGGCTATGGGGGCCCAGAGGAGTAGCGAGGATGCGAGTTGTATGTGGTCTATGACAACAAATTACATTAGAGAGGCGGCGAGAGAGGTGTTTGGGGTCTCAAAGGGTTTTTCTAGTGGCCATAAAGGGGACTGGTGGTGGAACGAAGAGGTTCAGAGGAAAGTGGAAGCCAAGAAAACGGCATATTTGAAGCTAGTAGAGAGTATAGACGAGGGGCAGAAGAGTGCTAACAGGGAGGGGTATAAGAAGGCTAGGAAGGAGGCGAAGTTGGCGATTACTGCGGCTAAGACTGCCGCATTTAGTCGTCTATACGAAGAAATTAGGGATAAAGGCGGGACAGGAAGTTGTACAGGCTAGCGAAGGTAAGGGAGCGGAAGGCCCGGGATCTGGACCAAGTGAGATGCATAAAGATGAGGAGGTAAGAGTTTTATTGGAGGGGGCACAAATTTGGCAGAGATGGCAGTCTTTCTTCCATAGGCTCTTGAATAAAGAGGGAGATAGGGGCATTGTGCTGGGGGAGTTGGAGTACTCAGAGCGACAACGAGATTTTGGGTCTGTAGACGTATACGAGTGGGGGATGTTGTAGGGTCTATGCGCAGGATGAGTGGGGGTAGAGCGACGGGGTCGGACGAGATCCCGGTGGAATTCTGGAAGAGCGTGGGTAAGGAGGGATTGGAATGGCTTGCTGGGTTGTTTAACGTCATTTTTAGGACGCAGAAGATGCCCGAAGGGTGGAGGCGGAGTACGATGATCCTGTTGTACAAGAATAAGGGGGATGTCCAAAACTGCAACAACTATAGGGGTATCAAGTTGTTAAGCCATACAATGAAAGTGAGGGAGACGGTGATTGAAGAGAGGTTGAGGAGGTGTGTATCCATTTCCGAGAACCAGTTTGGTTTCATGCCGGGACGGTCGACCATTGAGGCCATTCATATTGTGAGGAGATTGGTGGAGCAGTTTAGGGCGGTGAAGAAGGATTTGCACATGGTGTTCATTGACCTGGAGAAGGCCTATGACAAAGTCCCCAGAGAGGTTCTGTGGAGATGTTTGGAGTCAAGAGGAGTGCTCCAGGACATGTATGATGGAGCTAAGACATGGGTTAGGACAACAAGTGGAGACTCGGATTACTTTCCGGTTGAGATGGTGTTGCATCAGGGATCAGCACTTAGCCTGTTTTTGTTTTCCCTGGCGATGGATTCTTTGACATGTCACATTCAAATGGAGGTGCCTTGGGATTGTTATTTGCGGATGACATAGTCCTGATTGATGAGACGCGACATGGCGTTAACGAGAGGTTGGAGGTCTGGACACATACCCTGGAGTCTAAGGGTTTCAAGTTGAGCAAGACCAAGACAGAATACTTGGTATACAAGTTCAGAGGTGTTACCCAGGAGGCGGGCGGGGATGTGAAACTAGATACGCAAGTCATTTCCAGGAGAGAGAGTTTCAAGTATCTGGGATCTATAATTGAGAAGGATGGGGAGATAGATGAGGATGTCATACACCGTATCGGAGCAGGGTGGATGAAGTGGAGGCTCGCTTCCGGTATCTTGTGTGATAAGAATGTGCAGTTGAGACTTAAGGGTAAGTTCTACAAGGTAGTGGTTAGACCGACTATGTTGTATGGGGCAGAGTGTTGGCCCGTCAAAAGCTCTCATGTCCAGCAGATGAAGGTAGCGGAAATGAGGATGTTGAGATGTATGTGTGGGCATGCTAGGTTGGATAGAATTAGGAATGAAGCTATTCGAGACAAGGTGGGTGTGGTCCCTGTGGAGGCAAAGATGCGTGAGGCAAGGTTGAGATGGTTCGGGCATGTTAAGAGGAGAAGCGCAGATGCCCCTGTCAGGAGTTGTGAGAGGTTGGCCTTAGGAGGTGAGAGGAGGGGTAGAGGTAGGCCAAAGAAGTCTTGGGGAGAGGATATCAGGCGAGATATGGCGCTACTTGAGCTAACCCAGGACATGAATCTAGATAGACTAGATAGAAGGGTGTGGAGGTTGAAGATTAGGGTAGAAGGTTAGTAGGTAGTCGTGCATCTCCCTTTGTCTTCTCTAGCTCGATAGTATTAGCGCTAGTACGGTGACCTTTTTTCCTTAGTTTGCTATATTCGCATGTCTCGTTTCGTTGTTACTTGCCATTGGTAATTCAGTAGTTTTCTAGCAGTACTTCGTTCATATTCTCGTCTGCTGCCTTGGAATTAGTTTTCTGAATATGTTATCTTGCTACTACTTGTTATCAGTACCCCATTCATACTATCTGTTGCTATCTCCGATTTAATTTTCTAATTATTATTTTGCTATTACTTGCTACCAGGTCTTCTCTCACCTTCTTTAGCCGGGGAGGTATCGGAAATAGTCTCTCTTCCCTTCCAGGTTAGGTGTAAGGCTGCATACATCCTACCCTCCCTAGATCCCACTTGTGGGACCACACTGAGTTGTTGTTGTTGTTGTTGTATGGTTTCTAAGTTTGTTGTTGTTTTGATGCAGGTATGAACTCAGGAGTGGAGACAATTGAGAACCCCTTTTGCAATAGTCAATATGCTCAACAAATATGGAGTTTCTTTGCAGGAAGAATTGGTATCCCCTATAGGAACACACCTCTCGGGAAATTCACAAAGGGATCAAGGCATAAAATAATATCGTGATAAATATATGTTCTTCTTGATAATCAAATACTTCAAGAAGAATATCCATACAACGATCGACTTTCATGGAGATTAAATAATCCAGAAAGGTTCGTATCGTCCTACTTTTGAGAATATGCTAATCCAGCCCTCGAATCAGGAAAAATAATTTAAAAGAAGAATCAAGGGATAAACAGAGTTCTAACCCGCAATGTTTATCATTAAAATCACTTTATTCTTTTGTGATTGCAGTTTATTTTTCGTTTGTTGAAAATTTATTGCAAACACAATTATTTTCAATTGTTGGAACTTCAAAACCAGAAATTCCATTGCTTCTTATGTTACTAAAATTATGCCTCCTATAATCTTATGGGAGCTGTGGAGATCAGGATGCAGTTCAAAGTATGAACTGGAGAATCCAGCACTCAACAGATCTATTTCGATGATCACTTTCAATATTAGTAGCCTCGCTAAATCCTACTTTAGGAAAATAGCTATCCCGGATGATAGGGAAAATTTGTGCAAACTGTTGGAACAGAATATGGCTGAAACCTCAACTATTCTGGTTAGGTGGATTAAGCCCCCTCTCTTATTTGTAAAACTCAATACACATGGCACGTGGGTACAAGGTATATTTGGAGGAGGAGGAGTTGTTAGAGATAAACTGGGAAGATTTATCATGGCTTTCACATTGCCTTTGGGACAAGGCACTAGTAACACTACTGAAGCCTCTTCTTTCCTGTTTGGACTTGAATGGTGCATAAGAATGAGGTACTACTTAGTCATTGGAGAGACTGACTCCATGCTCCTTCAAAATTGCATCAGCAAAAAGGTGGCTACACTGTGGAGATTGGAAGAGACTATGAAGAAGATTAGAAGGATTGTAAATGACCATGACATTATAACTAGACACTGTTTTAGGGAGGTGAATAAAGTTATGGACAACTTGGCCTCTCTAAGTTATAACACTGATGAAATACAGATATTCACTCAATTCAACAGGCTACCAAGTCAGATTAGAGGCGTTTTGAATGTAGATAGATGGCAACTACCTTCCTTTCGAGTCAAGAAGAGAAAGCCTGGTGTGCTCATTTTCGAGCCACCTTGAAGTACCAACTTTATTGTCATTTTTTTTTTGCGGTCTTGTGGAACATGAACATTGTTCATCGTTTACTAGCATGATTTCTCCAGGTCATATTTATAATGAAGGTCAGGCATAGCCCTCCTTCATCAAATGTAATCCATCTTCTAGTGGCAATAAAATCGTGATTCGAATTTAAATGAAAAATGCTTATAAATTAAAGTTGATTAATGTTAATTCCGCAATAATTCCTTACACATTATTACCACCATTTTTTTTCCGCAGAAGATTGTTCCATCAATGCAAGCTCTTATTATGAAAGATTCTATTAAATTAAATTAAATAGTCCAAACTAATAAAAAAATCACATTTTTTTGTTATAGAAAGTTTTATGGTGGAGCACCAGCAAGATTTGAGGGCAATAAGAAATATTGATATGTATGCAGAATATTCTCACCGAAGAAATAATTGCAATAAAAAGCCATTCAAAATGTTAGAATTTGTTCCTTATTATGTGTGAAAGAGATAAAGCATAAAATTAATGTCGAAGTCACTATTTGTATGATACCTTCAAGCTCTTTTGGCTAGTGATGATAAATCGTTGTGCAAGTTCCTCAATATATCCCAAAATCGTCTGCAATTCTTCTTCATAATTATTAGAGAAATACTAGCAAAAAAACGAAGCCTTTAATTATGCCTCCTGTATAAGGTGGAGTATAAGTTCTGCATAATGACAATATAAAAAGTACGTATATAATCAAGTTATTTATAAAATGTTTATATATAAATCCAATTGATAAATATTACTCCGTTGATAATTTGACAAATATAATAATTAACATATTATAATAGGTTAAGAGGGTGATTGGCTAAGCTTATAAGCTGGTCAAACTGGCTTATAAGCACCTTTTAACTTATATGCGTTTGGTAAACATCCAAAGTGCTTATTTGCCAAGTACTTATAAGCTAAAATTAGTCATAAGTCATAAGTTGGTCACCCCAACTTATGGCTTTTAAGCTTATAACCACTTCTAGTTTGACCATTTATTAGTTTATCCTTAATAATATTTTTTAATTCACAAAAAATTTTCCGCAAAATAAGTTTTCTAAATTTCTCTTCATTCCATATTCGCTGTTCATTTTTTTATAAAGAAATTTTTTAATGTATAATCTTTTGTAAAGTTTTTTAAGAGTATTTTAGTCATTTTAATAAAATAACAGCTTATCATCACATTTTACCAACACAACTGCTTGTTATCAGTTTCAGCACATCTATCCAAACATGTAAATGTTTATTTGAAAAACTAATTTTAACACTTAAAAATACTTTTCAACAATTCAAGCTTATCAGTTATTTACAATTAGCTAATCCAAACTGGCTATAAACTGGGAGTAGATTTAAGCTTAAGTTGACAAAAGCTTCTACTTTGGAGCTTCGTTTACACCTTAGGGGTAATTTGGTTGGGAAAAAAGTTATCCCATGATTAATTATCCCGAGATTAGTTATTTCACCCTTTCATAGGGATACAAAAAATACTACAATCCCAGGATAACTAATCACGAGATTAGTTATGCCACGATTTTATCCCAGCCAAACTTGGGACAAACTCATCTCAAATTTAATCCCGAAATTAATTATCCCTTATCTCTCGTACCAAATGAACCCTTAAAGAAGATGGTATTTTAACACCTGGCCTAATAGCGCAAAGGAGGGATAGCTACAGCCTACACACAAGGCTTAAAGTCATCCACTAAGGGACTAAGAAGAATTAACCTAAATAGCTTCCCACCTAATTGCTTAAACTAAAAATAGCCAGCAGAATTATAATATTGTATAATTCATATATAATATGTGTATAATCATGTGTATCCAATGCATAATCTATATATATCTGCTAAGAAAAGTAAAGAATGAATTTGATCGGCTATTTATGTAAAAATCCCGTGATATATCGCGGGCCAATGAAATGTTGGGCTAAACTTTGAAAACCAACTACTGTGGAACATGGACCAGTCCAACAAACTATCTCATAACTAGGTTAGACAGGTTTTATCGGGGCATTTGCATCTATACCCGCTTTTTATGTCACGTTTTAACTTGTGCCCGCTTTGAAAAAAAATTGCAAGCGTACCCGATTTTACGCAAAACTTCAGCATACGGGGCTGTAGTAGCAAAGGCAATCACGTAAAACTTCAGCATTCTACTAGCCGGGCCTGAAGTTCAGCTCTAGAGCTGAAGTGTTTGTTTTGTAACTGGCGAACTTCAGCTCTAGAGCTGAAGTTTTTGTTTGTAACTGGCGAACTTCAGCTCTAGAGCTGAAGTTTTTGTTTGTAACTGGCAAACTGGAGTAGAAAATCCGAAGATTTTAATCTCCAAAACGGGAGTAGAAAATCAATAAGATTTTAATCTCCCAAAGCAGAAAGTAAGATTGAATACAGAAATAAAAAAATTAAATTCCTTAAGCTTGTTAGAACTCCGTATTCAAAAATCAGTAAATGGATAAACGTTAGTTTAAACACGAAAGCAGAAAATTTCGAGCCCACAAGTTTCATGTGTTTCCTTAAGGAATTTAATCCCCTCACAATGCCCAAGGTTGCGGATTAATTCTTGCCAAGATAGAACAGAATAACTATGCTGTGATAGCGGCACTTCAAATTACAGAATTTCGGCAAACTCAAATGGCGGAGCAAATCACACAAAATGCTTACGTTTTTGGTTTTGGAAAATAATGCAGAATGCAAATGTTTGAGGGGAGTGATTTCAGATTTTTCGGTGGTGGAAAT
Organism: Nicotiana attenuata; assembly: GCF_001879085.1. Classification (NCBI taxonomy): domain Eukaryota; kingdom Viridiplantae; phylum Streptophyta; class Magnoliopsida; order Solanales; family Solanaceae; genus Nicotiana; species Nicotiana attenuata. Next base: position 29,436 of record NW_017676788.1, read on the forward strand.
TGAGGCTAAGCCTCTCTATTTATAGCCAGTAAGGTTGAGTCTCAACAGGTGCAAAGGTGCCTGTTCAATGATAAGGTGTCTCTTCAGCTATTGAATGGAACGTTTCAGCTGTTGGTTGCGAAATAATTTTGCGATCTTTCAATGCGCGAAAATGATTCCGTGATCTTCTAACGCGAAAAATATTTGGAAAAGAAAATGTTAAATAATGGAAAAGGAAATAAATTTGGTCCAAAAAATTATCAATCAATCATATCAATTGACCAAATCCGAATCCGAAGCCAAAGCCAAAGCCGAGCCGAGCGAGCGACGACGACGACGGCGCGAGGCACCACTTCATCTTAACACTTCAAGATCTAGAAGATGGCGGGGTACCCTATCTCCTGGGCTATATTGGTGGCATCGATCATGGCGGGGTACACGATCAACATCGGGAATGTGATGTCCAGGGTGATTACACGGGTGGTGAACGAAGGTGATAGAAACTACCCTTTTCCAAATTTCCTGACCATGTATTTGAATGATCTAGATGTGGAGAAGCGCAGATTTGATGTGAAAGTGAAGGCCAAGGCACCTTTCTCCTGGTACAACACCAAGGGTCCTGACAACCCCAAAGACCCTAAGGGCAAAACCCCTACTTCTGCTGGCCAGTCTGAAGAGCCAGTAGTTGTAGTGACTCCTTCTCAGCCTCCTTCAGCTACACTAGACACGACCCGAGGACCCTCCACTTCTACTGTCCCAGATATCCCTTCCTCTTCAGCCTACCCGTTGATTGCCCACCACTTGAACCAGACCCTTGCTAGTATCAACAACTTGATGCAGGCAGCGACTTCTAAGCTGTCTGTTCTGTCTACCTCTGTAGAAGCCCAGTCGGTACCACCTCAGCCACAGCTCCCGCAGTCAGTGGAGGACACTCTCAAGGAGCTTCTGGACAACCAGAAGTTAATATTGGAGGCTGTGGATTCTCATGGAAAAGCACTGAAGGAGCTCACCAAAGAAACAAAGAAATTGAGGAAGACTCGGGCATCCAAGGAGTCGGTGAAAGAGTTGAGGGCGGATGTGGAGAAGATGAAGGCGGATCACTCGACTTTTGACCTTCTATTGCATGACCCAGCTCCAGCAGCCCAGCCTGAGCCAGAGCGGGAGACAAAGAGGCCAGCAAAGAGGAGGAGGGTGATTCCTCGTGCTGATGATGCTGTTATAGAGTTGGAGGACCCGCAGGGAGGTTCCTCTAGCCAACCTCAGATTCCAGTACAGGCCCAGGACTTAATACATGCCCAGGTCCCAGTGGAGACACAGAACTCAGGGAGCCAGCCACAGGTTCCCGAGCAGACCGAGGACCCAGGGACCCAGCCACAGGATCCCATGCAGGCGGAGGGCCAATAGGGAGTTTTCTCTTTACTCTTTATCTTTACTTGTGCTTATTTTGGTTAGTTAGCATTGAGGACAATGCTAGCTTTCATTTGAGGGGGTAGCCCTATTTGGATGACTGTATATATGACACTTGACACTACTTTCTTTTTATGCTTTTATTTTCACTTTTGGTATGTACATATTCATTTTAGTTCATTTTCTGTACTTTGGCAACTTTGGTTTGTATACGAAGTTACTTTCTAATGTATATATTCATCCTCCCTTATGTATATTCGACTAAATCCCCTCTTGTATATATTCATTTTACTTTCCGCATTTTCTTTCTTATTTACTAGCTTCTTATTTTATTTTGATAGCTTCTTATTTTTAGTTTTTATGAGAAATAAGCCTTTGGTTTTCTTAATTCCACGGTTCTTTCCAAAAGTGGAATTTATGTGAACCGGGTGGCTCTTCCCGACGATGGATGGCATGACAACCTTCTTAAGGGTTTGAGTCTGATTTCTTTTTCTTTTTGTGAACAAAGACGACGGAGTTTGGGGATGAGAGTTGCTCTTAATATATTTCAATGTATTTTCAACGTATCACGCTGTATTTTCATGTATTTCATTGTATTCATTGCCTTTTTTTTCCATTGTAATTCAATTTATCTCGAGGTATTCCATGTATTTTATTGTATTCACTATCTTTTTTTATTGTATTTCAATGTATCCCACTGTATTCTATGTATTTCATTGTATTCACTGTCTCGCTATATGCCATGAATGTATTCATATATTTTTTTTAATTAATATAATTTATGTATTCATATGTATTATATAATTTTTCTGAAGATTGCTATATTTTTGGGGTATATTTCGGTTGAGAATCTTTTTAATAACTGAAAATACAAAATTTGTGTGTTATAATTGAGTTTGTTGAGTTATATTAGGAGTCTATTATGTTAATTGATTCACTTTCCGTTTAAAAACTATGTAATCCCCTGTTTCACGCCGTGAATACAGTCGAATACAATAATCTATAATCCCATATTTCACGCCATGAGTACAGTCGAATACACTCGAATACAACAACTAATTAGCTGGACTTTCCTGATTCACGCCTATTTTTGCTACTGTATTCATGAATACAGTAGCTTAAATACATCTAATATATCTTATAACAACAGAAAACGTATCCACAATCCGTAATATAGTAAATGATATCTATATATAGCTAATTACCACTAAAAGATAGTGCTTTATGAAAATTTCTCAAACTTTAAAACGCCTAAATAAAAGAGAAAACTTAGAAAAAGAAAAGAGTGCAATTGCTATGATTATTAACACGAAACAATACTGAAGTAAAGAATTAAAAATGTATATTCATGATTTCCATGTTCAGGTCTTAGATCCCCCAAAAGAAAGGAAAAACAAGTGAAGATGTTGAGGAATTGAAACAACCTAAATAATACACCAAAGTAAGTAATTGTATTAACTCAACACTAACTAGAAGTATAAAGCAAATACCAATGATAGTAAGGATTAGAGTGATCCGGAAAGAGTTGAGGAAATCAGGGATACAAACAAAGATGAGAGAGAACACTGAACATCACAATAACCATAAACCAAGTTACATTTTTGGCCTCTCATTCAAAAATATTTACATTTTCTAGTCAATATACATACATTATACACGGTATATACATTGCCAACTAAATTTTTGAATGGATAGCTATTTAAGTTAATTTCTCTCTAACCCCTAGTCTTTTTTGACCATTTCCAGTTGGGCATGTATACCAAATAAAAACCTGTAACATTTTAGTTAGCCCAATCATCCCGTTGGGCATGTATACCAAATCCTCCATCTCATTAACGTTACGTACTAAGATTAGGTAAATATTTTTCCCATATTAGGTGTTTCTTTTTGTTGTCACTGTTAGAACTCTGTATTCAAAAATCAGTAAATGAACAAACGTTAGTTTAAAAACGAAAGCAGAAAATTTCGAGCCCACAAGTTTTTTGTGTTTCCTTAATGAATTTAATCCCCACACAATGCCCAAGGTTGCGGATTAATTCCTCGCAAGATAGAACGGAATAACTATTTTGTGATAGTAGCACTTCAAATCACAGAATTTCGGTGAACTCAAATGGCGGAGCAAATCACACAAAATGCTTACGTTTTTTATTTTGGAAAACAATGCAGAATGCAGAAATTTAAGGGGAGTAATTTCAGATTTTTCGGTGGTGGAAATTGAGGCTAAGCCTCTCTATTTATAGCCAGTAAGGCTGAGTCTCAACAGGTGCAAAGGTGCCTGTTCAATGATAAGGTGTCTCTTCAGCTATTGAATGGAACGTTTCAGCTGTTGGTTGCGAAATAATTTCGCGATCTTTCAATGCGCGAAAATGATTCCGCGATCTTCCAACGCAAAAAATATTTAGAAAAGAAAATGTTAAATAATGGAAAAAGAAATAAATTTGGTCCAAAAAATTATAAATCAATCATATCAATTGACCAAATCCGAATCCGAATCAGAATCCGAAGGAAGCCGAAGCCGAGCGATGACGACGACGGCGCGAGGCACCACTTCTTCTTAACGCTTTAAGATCTAGAAGATGAGCTTCTATATATATACACAAAGATTTTCTTTCCTTCTTCCTATGAGGAACAAAGTGCATTAGTAAAGTGAACTAATTCAAAATTTCACTTCCCTCCATTTTCCACCATTTTCCATTCACACCTCTTTTGTTATTAATATGAAAATCCATCAATCCCCCACATGAATGGGAATGGCTATCCGAAACAAATATGCATAAAAAGTTGTGTGTGATTCGCAAGTAAGGATTAATCGCATCTGGATTAGTAGGTTTTCCATTGAACTTTCCGTAGTGAATATATGTCGGATATACTCGATCAATCGGTAGATTTGATATCTTTGAACCTTCGAACTTTGGTGTATACCTAGACAGCCATATGTCACACAATCAACCCTTAACCGTCTTTGGTTCTCATTAGTGTGTTCGTTTCAGCCATGAACACCGCCTGGTTTCATAAGTGCGTAGAGAACTGGCCTTACAACATTCTCCTTGAAGCGGCTTACACTTCACACTTATATAGGTGATTCCTAAACGTGTTATCCCGTAGATACACTATTTGATATACCCCGTCTCAAACTAAGAAACCATTAAAAAGTCTGAACATTTTATCCTTGGTACTGAACATTGTCTACCTCATGAGAATTGACCAAAATTTTATTTTACAATGTTGAACCGTCACTAATGACTTTGTTTGATCTCCATTAACCTAGATCTTGGGATCTCCAGTCTTCTAGGTAGAGTTACTGCCGTAGTGACTTGTCCTCGGCCATAGTCCCATTTCCTTTGATGACTTCTCAACCGCCTCTCTAGGTAGTCCTTTTGTAAGAGGATCCGATACATTATCTTTTGACTTTACATAGTCAATTGTGATAATTCCACTGGAGAGTAGTTGTCTAACGGTATTATGCTTTCGTCGAATGTGACGCGATTTCCTATTATACATAACGCTCCCAGCCCTTCCTATTGTTGTTTGACTGTCGCAATATATGCATACAGGTGCAAAAGGCTTGGGCCAAAATGGAATGTCTTCTAAGAAATTCCGGAGCCATTCAGCTTCTTTACCGGCCTTGTCTAAAGCTATAAACTCAGACTCCGTTGTAGAACGAGTGATGCATGTCTATTTGGATGACTTCCAAGACACTGCTCCTCCACCAATGGTAAAAACGTATCCACTTGTGGATTTTGTTTTTATCCCTCAATAACTGCGGGATAATTATTGTAATGCAATGCATAATCTTGAGTATATTTCAAATATCCCAAAACTCGTTTCATTGCTATCCAATGAGTTTGATTGGGATTATTTGTGTATCGACTAAGCTTTCTTATTGCACAAGCTATATCAGGACATGTACAATTCATAATGTACATCAAACTTCCCAACACTCGAGCATATTCCAATTGAGATTTGCTTTGACCTTTATTCTTTACAAGAGTATGATTTAAATCAATTGGCGCTTTTGCTTCTTTAAAGTCCAAATATTTGAAATTTTCAAGAACCATTTTATTATAATGAGATTGAGACAAAGCTAGACTTTGAGGAGTCTGTAGGATCTTAATTCCAAAAATTAAATCGGCAACTCCTAAGTCTTTCATATCAAACTTACTAGTAAGCATGCGCTTAGTAGCATTTATGTTAGCAATGTCGTTACTCATTATCAGCATATCATTCACATATAAACAAAAAATGACTATTTGATTTGGAGTATTCTTAATGTAAACACATTTGTCACACTCATTGGTCTTGAAACCATTTGACAACATTGTTTGGTCAAATTCCGCATGCCATTATTTTGGTGCTTGTTTTAGTCCATAAAGTGACTTAACAATTCGACACACCTTCTTTTCTTTTCCAGGAACTACAAACCCTTCAAGTTGTTCCATATAGATTTCTTCCTCTAAATCTCCAATTAAGATGACTGTCTTTACATCCATCTGATGGATTTGAAGGCCATACACGGCGGCTATGCTATTAACACCCGGATAGATGTAATCCTTGTTACCGGCGAGCATGTGTCAAAGTAATCAAGACCTTCTCGTTGTCAAAACCCTTTAACAACTAATCTTGCCTTATATTTGTCAATAGTACCATCAGCTTTCATTTTTCTTTTGAAAATCCATTTAGAACCCAAAGGTTTATTTTTCGGAGGAAGATCAACCAATTCCCAAGTATGATTACTTAATATGGATTCTATCTCACAATTGACTGCCTCTTTCCAATATTGTGCTTCCGAGGAAGACATTGCTTCTTTGATCGTTTGAGGCTCATTTTCCAATAAGAATGCCAGAAAATCTAGTCCAAAGGAAGTGGCTGTCCTTTGACGTTTACTACATCTTGGATTTTCCTCGTCAAACGTACTTTCCTTTGCTTCTTCCCGAGGTCGCTTAGATTTTCCATTAGATGACTCACATTAGATGACTCACATTCTCAAAGAATACATCATTATCTGATTCAATTACCGTATTAATATGAGTGTCGGAATTTTCTAATTTATGAACCAGAAAACGATATGTCTTATTATTTGTTGCATATCCTACGAAAACGCAATCAACGGTTTTTGGTCCAATTTTTACCGTTTTGAGTTTAGGAACTTGCACTTTAGCCAAACACCCCCGCACTTTAAAATATTTTAAGTTGGGTTTTCTTGCTTTCCATTTTTCATATGGAATGGATTACGTTTTGCTATGGGGAACTCGATTCAGTATTCGGTTAGCTGTAAGAATAGCTCCCCCCACAAGTTCTAAGGTAAACCAGAACTTATTAATAAGGCATTCATCATCTCCTTTAGCGTTCTATTCTTTCTTTTCGCAATTTCATTAGATTGCAGTGAGTAAGGGGCAGTTGTTTGGTGAATAATTCCATTTTTTCTTCAAAAGGAGATTCATAATCACCGCCCCTATCACTTCTTATCATTTTAATCTTTTTGTTTAGTTGCGTTTCAACTTTATTTTTGTATTTCTTGAATGCGTCTATTGCTTCATCTTTACTATTCAGTAAGTAAATATAGCAATATCTATTACTGTCTTCAATGAAAGTTATGAAATACTTTTTCCCACCGCGGGATGGTATTGACTTCATGTCGCAAATATCTGTGTGAATTAAGTCTAACGGATTTGAATTCTTTTCAACTGACCTATAGGGATGCTTAACATACTTTGATTCCACACATATTTGACATTTCGAGTTATTGCATTTAAACTTAGGCAATACTTCTAAATTAATTATTTTTCATAAAGTTTTGAAGTTGACGTGGCCTAAACGTTCATGCCATAAATTATTTGACTCAAGCAAGTAAGAAGAATCAGAAATTTTATTTATACCAATGGCAATTACATTGAGTTTGAAAAGGCCCTCAGTCAGGTAACCTTTTCCTACATACATTTCATTCTTACTAACTACAACCTTGTCGGAAACAAAAACACACTTAAAGCCGTTCTTGACTAGAAGTGAATCAGTGATGTCAAGACTAAATTCTTCCGCATTTCAGGAACATGAAGAACATCTTTTAGAGTCACAATCTTTCCAGAAGTCATCTTCAAAGCTATCTTGCCCGTTCCTTCAATTTTTGCAGTAGCAGAATTTGCCATAGAAACTATCTCGTTGGGTCCAACGGGAGCATAAGAAGTAAACAACTCCTTGTTAGCACAAACATGTCGAGTTGCTCCCGAATCAATCCACCGTTTTCTAGGATTTCCGACTAGGTTGCATTCTGAAATCATGGCACATAAATTGTCTATTTCACCATTCTTCTCAATCATGTTTGCTTGACTTTTCTTCTTGTCCTTCTTTGGTGCACGACGTTCAGTAGCCTTGTGTCCAACATTTCCACAGTTGTGGCAATTACCCTTGAATTTCTTCTTGCTTGGGTAATTCTTTGGTCCAGACAGCTTCATTCTCTTTTTACTCGTTTAAGCTTCCTCAACAATATTTGCAACCATTATTGTTGAATTTCCACGAGACATCTTCTCAGCAGCCTTGTTGTCCTCTCCAATCCGTAGACGAACAATAAGGTCTTCAAGCGTCATCTCCTTGCGCTTATGTTTCAAGTAATTTTTAAAGTCCTTCAACAGCGGAGGCAACTTTTCAATAAATGCCGCAACTTGAAATGCTTCATTTATGACTATACCTGCAATCATAAATTTAGGATTAATAATATAATCAATATCTTTAATAAAATATTGATTCGATTTATACCTTCGGGAAGGAGGTCATGAACGATGACTTGTAATTCTTGAACTTGAGTTATGACAGACTAACTGTCCACCATTTTAAAGTCCAAGAATTTTGCGGCAACAAATTTCATTAGTCCAGCATCTTCCGTTTTATGCTTCTTTTCAAGAGCATTCCACAACTCTTTCGAAGTCTCTATGACACTGTAAACGTTGTACAAGCCATCTTCCAAATAACCCAATATATAATTTTTGCACAAGAAGTCAGAATGCTTCCATGCCTCCGTGACCACAAATCGTTCATTATCCGGAGTCTCTTCTCCCAAGACTGTAAAGTCCCCGCTAATAAAGCGTTGTAAACTAAGAGTGGTCAGATAGAAGAACATTTTCTGCTACCAGCGTTTGAAGTCCGTGCCGGAAAATTTTCTGGGCTTTTCTGCCGGTGCAGGAGTTGTGCGACTTGAAGACGCATTTGTCGTTGCAGCAGTAGTCCCAACAGAACCATTATGTTGTTCCACACTCGTTGTCATTTTTCTATAAAAGAAATTGACAAACAGAATTAGTATTCGGTGAAGTTTTTATATCTTCAAACCGAATAGAAACAACCGAGTTTTTATATCTCCAATAGAGTAGAAAGTCACAAATACTTTATTCTCAAACTGGAGTAGAAAATTCGAAGATTTTAATCTCCAAAACGGGAGTAGAAAATCAATAAGATTTTAATCTCCCAAAGCAGAAAGTAGGATTAAATACAGAAATAAAAAAATTAAATTCGTTAAGCTTGTTAGAACTCCGTATTCAAAAATCAGTAAATGGATAAACGTTAGTTTAAAAACGAAAGCAGAAAATTTCGAGCCCACAAATTTCATGTGTTTCCTTAAGGAATTTAATCCCCTCACAATGCCCAAGGTTGCGGATTAATTCTTGCCAAGATAGAACAGAATAACTATGCTGTGATAGCGGCACTTCAAATTACAGAATTTCGGCAAACTCAAATGGCGGAGCAAATCACACAAAATGCTTACGTTTTTGGTTTTGAAAAATAATGCAGAATGCAAATGTTTGAGGGGAGTGATTTCAGATTTTTCGGTGGTGGAAATTGAGGCTAAGCCTCTCAATTTATAGCCAGTAAGGTTGAGTCTCAACAGGTGCAAAGGTGCCTGTTCAATGATAAGGTGTCTATTCAGCTATTGAATGGAACGTTTCAGCTGTTGGTTGCGAAATAATTTTGCGATCTTTCAATGCTGCGAAAAAGATTCCGTGATCTTCTAACGCGAAAAATATTTGGAAAAGAAAATGTTAAATAATGGAAAAGGAAATAAATTCGGTCCAAAAAATTATCAATCAATCATATCAATTGACCAAATCCGAATCCGAAGCCAAAGCCAAAGCCGAGCCGAGCGAGCGACGACGACGATGGCGCGAGGCACCACTTCATCTTAACACTTCAAGATCTAGAAGATGAGCTTCTATATATATACACAAAGATTTTCTTTCCTTCTTCCAATGAGGGACAAAGTGCATTAGTAAAGTGAACTAATTCAAAAATTTCGCTTCCCTCCATTTCCCACCATTTTTCATTCACACCTCTTTGTTATATACAAACCACAATCCCCACATGATGGGAATGGTATCGAAACAAT
>NW_017676789.1:0-26619 GCF_001879085.1 Nicotiana attenuata
CTACACTGGATTTTCTATTGATAACATGACAATTTTCTTTCATGCTTAACATGTTCGTATGCTCCTTATATATGAAGAACTTCCCTTTAAAGTGGTTTTCAAACTTGTGATTAATTCATAATCCCTTCTAATTAGGTCTAATTGATTCCCTTTCCATTGTTTGCTGATTTCCCTTAAGTTAAAAACCCTTCCCATCTTTTTGACTCAGTTCATTCATACAATGATTACCTTGGACCCCATCTCACAAAGTTCTGTTTAGATTTAGGTTACTTGCCATGATTGGCTCATTTTGGACATAGACCAATGACATGTAAAGCTAACTTCTGTAGCTATGTATGTGTGTGATACTGTTTTGGGTTGAATCAGACTATCTGTTGATGTTTGCTGATGACCCTCTCTGAAGTGTCTTATTTTCTCATTTAGTTTAAGCCCTCAACTGTATTTTATGTAAATGTTTGAAGGCATGGGATGTCCTTCCCAGTATTTCTTTTACTCTNGGCACGCCCCTTTTTCACAAATACGATAAATAATCCTTCACTACACACTTCACAATCGTTCTGAATTCTTACTTACGCATAATAGTACTCTCTCTTCTTGTCTACACTGTGGCTTTTACGAGACTACTGCATTTTCTCTATTTGTTTTTCTGAAACTGGTATGTCCTAATTTAAGTTTCAGCATCAGCACAATGTGTTCATTTACAGCTTTTATCCATGTCTACTTTACTATTTCTGTAGAGTTCAACATTTAAATTAAGTATGCTCATATCTTTTCGCATGTTTCTATTTTTAATCCTTGCTCCCCTACCCTATTACCCCTATGTGTTTGTGAGTTGTGACTTAAGGCATGGCAATATGGGTTGTTGCTCATGAATTAAGTTTGAACCAGTGGGGTCTTAACCTCAATATAAACAGGCTGGAGGGTGTGCCAGCATATCCCATTGCTGGGTGTGCCCATCAGCCTGCTTTTCTTTTGCTCTTGCAAATTCCCCCATGCCCTATCCCCTTTGTGTATTAATGTGAATTGCTTCGTTCTTCCTTTCCCCTTTAAGAATTCCACTTCTACACTTATACTCTCTCTTAGTTCCTAAGATCTGCCCCCCTCTTGTGAGCTTTGCCTTGGGACCTTGAGTTCCCTCTGAACTTGGACACTTGAGGGCTGGGCTTTCTACACTGCACTATGTCTTAATCTGGTAATGTATTTGGGGTGTAAGCACTGCCCGGAGTTCATGTGAGACTCTTAGGGAACTTTGACACACCCCAAATGGGAGAAAGGCTTTGAAATCTGATCTCTTTGGAGTTGGTTTACTTCATACTTTAGACAGGAAGTCTGAATCAGGCTCTCCTTGGTTGTACTTTTAATTTCTGATGTATTTTTCTTTACTTTACTTCTTTTTTTTCCTGGGCTGTAATAACTTTGTAATAAAGCTCTCGGGGATGGCTAGTGAAAAAGGGAAGGGGTAACCATGCATGCAAAGGGTAGATAACATGTCTTTAGGAATCTTGCATTTTCTCATATATAGATACCATGTCTATAGGAGTTTCTTAATTTTTGCATTCTCTCATATGTAGATACCATGTCTTTAAGAATTCTGCACTCTCATATATAGATACCATGTCTATAGGAGTTTCTTAATTTCTGCGTTCTCTCATATATAGATACCATGTCTTTAGGAATCCTGCACTCTCATATATAAATACCATGTCTATAGCAGTTTCTGAATTTCGGCGTTCTCTCATATATATATAGCACGTCTATAGGATTTCAGCATCCTCATGTGTAGATAACATGTCTATAGGAATTTTGCATTCTCATATGTAGATACCATGTCCATAGGATGCACATGCATGTAGAAGATATGCCTATATGTCCTTTCTGATTCTTGCATATCCACTTCTCACTAGGCATACATGTTTATGGGTCTTAATAATAAATTGCAATTAGATATCATGTTCATATAAAATACAACACCTAGATATCATGTTTGTATGATTTCTGCGTTTCTCTATGTTTGTAAAAGTGTTCTAAAGTCAACAAACGCAAAGAAAGCATGCCTATAGGAGCTTTAACCAAACCTGAATCACCTCAAGTCTAAAACCAGTAATAATGCCTTACCAGTTGCAGAACTTATGATCTTTTGCTAAAACTCGCCTTTCTTTTAATAGCTGACAGCTTTCTTAAATCAGTACGTGTTCAATTTAATTCATTATTTCTGAAATCAGTAGATATCATGCCTATGGGACCCTCGTCCAACACTTAGGTAAGCCCTAGGATAAATTTTATAAACTGAATCAGATTTTATTAACTACAACCAGCAGGCAGGCCTGATTCGGACTTCTTATCTGAACTATGTAATAAATCAATCTGTCTCAAATCTTTAAGTATTAATTAGACCTTAAACAGTACGTGCAAGACATGCTAAATTATGTGCTTCTCTTTTTAAAGGAGGTATGTCTGAGCCTTTTTATTTGTTTATATGCTTCCCCAAACTTGCTATATGTGTTCTGTTTGTCGCCTTAGTATTTTAACCTTTTGAAACCACAAATAAGCCCAACATCTCCTCCCTTTAGGATTAGTAGTCCCAAGTACCTCCGGGACTGATAGGATTGGCGCGGGTAATAGCATGCAATAAGTAAACGAGACCATTCCGCACTTTAATACCTTAACGGGGTGGGAAAGGATAGATATGGATATGATGACCACGCGATAACATCACGTGTAGCCCCTCACTGAGGAGTGATTACCGGGTGTTGTGTGGGGCGATCCATATTATTTGTAAACCTAGGACCCCCCTTCCCTTTGTTTCTTTGATTGTTTGCTTCTTTTTCAAAAATTTAAACTATTTCTCTAAGGAAAATCAATATCCCTCTCGTTCTTTCTAACTTTGTTTATTTGTGACCATTACATGAAAGCCCCCTCTTATTTGTAACTCTTACTTGCCTATGTGTTATTTTGCATTTAAGTCACAACAATAGCTTGGCCGGGAACCACACTAGTGGATTCCAAGGGGTGCCTAACACCTTCCCCTTGGAATAATTTCAAGCCCTTACCCAATCTCTGGTTATCCAAATCAAACCCTTCTTAGTGTCCTAATGCACTTAAATCATTAGGTGGAGACTTTTCAATTCCAAAACCCAATTCCCAAAAGGAAATGAGTTGTCCTCCCAAATGTCATGAACCCTATTTCGCGAGAAAAAGGGGGCGCGACAACACCATGCGACGATATTTATATTTTGAATTAACTTAAAAAATAAAAAACTATGTATTGATATTAACAATGCTATTCATAAATCTAGACAATTCAATTATTATGAACAATAGAATAAATTTTAAAAAAATATTTCAGGATAATATATATATATATATATATATATATATATATATATATATAAAACCAAGCAACAGATAATACCAAGTAATATCAAGCAACAGATAATCTAATAAAGAAGAATGAGGAACAAAAAATTATTGGATGATTATTTGATTTGCTTTCTTAATTTTATAGAGATTTTACTATTGGGTATGTTGCATTGATTCTTTAAGCAAAAATATTTATAATTTTTCAAACAAGTAAGACGTTAATTCTGCATGATTAATATTCTTAAATATTATTAGCACATCGTGGAATTTGTATACTAGTTTATCTTTTAAAGGCGTATACATTTGATTTTAATAATGCGAGAACTTCTAAATTGGAAAGGGTCAACTGATAACTTCGCACCAAACTTTCTGAGGCACGATTTTGATGGAATGATATAACCAGTTAGATTGTGCATTATAACATTATCTTGTTACTGTTTTGAATAAACAACAACAACAAACCCAGTATGTTCCTACCATGTGGGGTATGGGGAGGGTAGTCTGTACGAAGACCTTACACCTACCTAACAAAAGGTAATAAGAAGAAGAGGAAAGCAAGAAAGGAAGAAAGAGGGAAGAGAAAAGAAAAAGAGAGACATAAAGGATAAATAGTACAAAATAATATTAAAAGGGAATACAATATCTGAGGCGAACAAAACCACATAACGTAATAAAAATCTAAAAATTTGAAGGGGCATGCGTACTACTAAGACTATCTGTGAGCAACTAAAAACTACCCACTAACCTTCTACCTTAATCCTCGACCCCCACACCTTCCTATCAAGGGTCATGTCCTCAGTAAGCTGAAGCAGCGCCATGTCCTGTCTAGTCACCTCTCCTCAGTACTTCTTAGGCCTACCTTGACCTCTTCTCAAACTCGCCATGGCCAACCTCTCACACCTCCTAACAAGTGCATTGATGCTTCTTCTCTTAACATGTCCGAACCATCTCAGCCTCGACTCTCGCATCTTGTCCTCCACGGAGGCTACTGCCACTCTGTCTCGGATAACTTCATTCTTGATCTTATCTCTCCTTGTACACCCATACATCCATCTCAACATCCTCCTCTCTACTACTTTCATCTTCTGCATGTGGGAGTTCTTGATTGGCAACACTCAGCCCCATACAGCTTAGCCGATCGAATCACCACTCTATAAAACTTACCCTTAAGTCTTGGCGGCACATTCTCATCCATCCCACTTCGACGCGATGTGCGACATCTTCGTCAATCTCCCCGTTACCTTGGATAATAGACCCGAGATACTTAAAACTCGCTCTCTTGGGGATAACTTGAGCATCAAGCTTTACCTATACGTCTGCTTCTTGGGTCTCGTCACAGAATTTGCACTCCAAGTATTTCGTTTTGGTTCTACTCAATTTGAAACCTTTAGACTCCAAGGTCTGTCTCCAAACCTCTAACCTCGTGTTAACTCCGGTTCGCATCTCGTCAATCAACATTATATCATTGGCAAATATCATGTACCAAGGCACGTCCACTTGGATGTGTCGCGACAATACATCCATCGTAAGGCAAATAAAAACGGGCTAAGAGCCGATTCCTGGTGCAACCCCATCGCCACAGGGAAATGCTCCGAGTCACCACCCACAGTCCTCACCCGAGTCTTAGCATCATCATAGATATCCTTAATCATCCGAATGTACGCTACCGCAACGCCGCTAGCCTCCAAACACCTCCACAGTACCTCCTTCGGGACTTTATCGTACGCTTTCTCAAGGTCAATAAACACCATATGCAAGTCCTTCTTCCTCTCCCTGTACTGCTCCAACTAATCTCCTTACCAGATGAATCGCCTCTGTAGTCGAATGCCCCGGCATGAATCCAAACTGATTCTCGGAAATAAACATGCACCTCCTCAACCCGGCCTCAACCACCATCTCCCAAACCTTCATAGTGTGACTCAATAACTTGGTACCCCTATAACTGTTGTAATTTTGGATATCACTCTTGTTCTTGTAAAGCGGAACCATCGTACTCCACCTCCATTCTTCGGGCATCTTCTTCGTCTTAAAAATAACATTAAATACACCCAGTGAGCCACTCCAAACCTGCTCGCCCCGTGCTCTTCCAAAATTCCACCGGGATTTCGTCTAGCCCCGTCGCTCTGCCCCTGCACATCTTACGCATCGCCCCTTCCACCTCCTCTACCGTAATCCGCCAACAGTACCCAAAATCTCGCCGTTTCTCGGAGTGCTCCAACTCTCCAGCACAATGCGTCTATCCCCCTCCTCATTCAACAGTTTATGGAAGTATGTCTGCCATCTTCCCATAATAAGTGCTTCGTCCATCAATACTTTTCCATCCTCGTCGTTGATGCACTTGACTTGGTCTAAGTCATGGGCCTTCCTCTCCCTCACCTTGGCCAACCGGTACAACTTCTTTTCCGTGCCTTTGCCCCCAAGCTCCTCGTACAAGCGAGCAAACGTCGTATTTTTAGCCGTCGTAGCTGCTAACTTTGCCTCTTTCTTTGACTTTCTGTAACAATCCCGATAAGTCCTTTTTTCCTCCTCGTTTGTACTCTCCACTAGCTTCAAATAAGCAATTTTCTTAGTTTCCACTTTACCTTGGACCTCTCCATTCCACCACCAATCCCCTCTATAACCCCTAGGAGAGCCCTTCGTGAACCCTAAGACCTCTCTAGCAGCTACCCTAATGCAATTCGCAGTCGTGAACCACATACTAGACGTGTCCCCTACTCATCAGGCCCTCTATAACGACCCGATCGTTCCTTCTGAGAGTTATAGCCACATTTCCCCATCTATGCTTATTTATATGTTGTTCAGCTGTGTTGAGTTGTATCAAGTTGGTAGGTTTGGGTTCGGAGTAATTTTGGAGTGAAATGAACACCTAATCTCTTAATTAGAAAGTTAAGTTAGAAAAGTCAACCGGAAGTTGACTTATGAGTAAAAGAATTCGGATTTGGATTTTTATGATTCGATTAGCTTCGTTGGGTGATTTTAGACTTAGGAGTGTGTCCGGAATATAAGTTGGAGGTCCGTGGCAGAATTAGGCTTGAATTGGCAAAAGTTGGAAGTTTAGAAGTCCTTAGGCTTGAATTCGATGTTGATTTGGTATTTTGGTGTGGTTTTGGGTGTTTCAGAGGTTTGACTAAGTTCGGGTAGTGATATATGACTTGTTGGAGTTGTTGGTTGAGGTTCCGAGGGCCTCGTTTTGAATAGGTTTGGGTTGTGTTGCGCTCGTTTTTCTTATGTTTCGACGCCGTTTCTTCAAGCATAAATGATATCATAATGAACAAATGAGCTCCGATTTCTTTTTTGATTGAAGCATTAGATCCGTATTGTAATTACGGACCTGTAGCAAAAAGAACCGTCGAATTTGGACATCGTATGAGGATTTTATGGTTATTTTACTAAGAATTAGGTTGCCGGATTGTTCAGATTAATTACGAAATTGACACTGGCGGCGTATTAAAAAAAACTGCACTATTTGCAAATATTAAAACCTACATATCTCCTTCGTTATAAGTTCAAATTGAGTGATTCAAAAGCCTAACTTGACTAGAATTTCACAAGGAATTCATTGGAGGCATAAAATACGAGTTTTGGGATTGTTTAGCTGGAGAAACGAGGCAGAATAGCTGGTAGAAAAATATAAAAAACTAGGGTTTGTTCATTCGGTCATATTTTGAGTTGGGGAGCTCGGATTTGGGCAATTTTGGAGGCGATTTTCACCATATAGATTGGTGTAAGTGTTCTCTACTCGATTGTGATTATAATTTATGAATCCATGTTCGTTTTTGGGATTTGATTGATGATTTCAAAGTGAAATTGAGGGAGTTAGGGTTTGAGTTTTGGAGTGTTTTAAGTGAGGATTTGAGGGACCAAACGGAGTTCGATTTTGACAAATTTTATATGGTTAGACTCGGGAGAGGACGAGGATTATTATTCTGCCATTTCTGACTAATTTTGGGACGTGGGCCCGAGGGCCGGGTTTTGGCCGACTTCGGATTTTTGGCATGTTTATGTAGTTTTTATTGTGTAAATCGATTCTTTAGACTATGTTGATAGTAGTATTCTGATTATGGTTAGATTTGAAGCTTTTGGAGACTGAATCGAGGGACGAGGACATCCCGGAGTAGGATTTTACGCTGTTGAGGTAAGTAACAGTTTTAACTCTGGCTTTGAGGGTATAAACCCGGAGAAATTGATATCATGTGATTGTTTGCTGGTGATACCCACACTAGGTGACGGGCGTGTGGGTGTGCACCGCGAGGGATTGAGAGTTGGTCCGTCCAATGAGGCTGTGAGGCCTAATGGCTATTATCTGTCGTTATGTGTTTACTTGTTGTTGAACTTGTTTGCCTTCATGTTAGAGACCATGTTTAGGCTTTATTCATGCTCACTATATTTGTACTCAGTCATAGAAATTATTGTACATGTTTACCTCAGTCTCTATTATTTGCTAATATGCTGTGATACTTGATGCGGGCTGTGTTCCCTTATTTGTTAATGATGGTAATGCTAGTGAGGTACATGACTGAGTGAGGCCGAGGGCCTGGTTGTGAGGATATTAATACCATAGCGCGTGAGTTGTCCGCGTAACACGTGAGTTGACCGTGCGGGTCCAGGTATTTATACCATAGCGCGTAAATTGTCCGCGTAGCACGTGAGTTGACCGTGCGAATCCAGGTATTGATATGGTAGCACGTGAGTTGTCCGTGCTTAGCGCTTGGGCTTTGGGAGCCCCTCTGGAGTCTATACACACCCCCAGTGAGCGCAGAGTGTTGAGTGTATTGAGTGTTGAGTGTTGAGTGTTGAGTGCGAGTGCCGAGTGATGGAGTGACATTGCTGTGAGGTTGCATTTACCTTTGTTGTTGCTGCATTTATCTGTTAAATTTCTTTGTGGCATTTACTGAGTAATGGAATTTACCTGTTTATTCCTGTTATTTTTAAAATTGTGAAAAATAAATAATTGGACTATTTCGCTTAGCTCGTCACTACTGCTCAGTTCCTTAGTTATTTTTTTTACTACTGAGGTGGTTGTACTCATACTACACCCTGCACTTTATGTGCAGATCCAGGTGAGTTAGAGCGCGGCGATCGTTGAGTTCAGGCCGGCTTTAATTGGAGACTGCAAGGTAGCTGCCAGCATCCGCAGGACCTTGTTACTCCTTTTATCATTCTTCTTTTGACAGTTAGACTGTTTATATATCTCAGTTCATAGTATTAGACGCTCGTGACTTAGTGACACCCCGATGTTTGGGAATCGTTTTCGAATTTTATATTATTTATATTTAGAGTTGGTTTATTTTATCAGGAATTAAATTATTAGAAATATTTTATTAAATTCTTATAATCTAATTAGTAGTAATATTTTTGGAATAGGCTTGCATTGTAACACGATAGGCGCCATCACGACCAAGGTTAGATTTTGGGTCGTGATAAGTTGGTATCAGAGCCTAGGTTACATAGGTCTCACGAGTCATGAGCGGGTTTAGTAGAGTCTTGCGGATCGGTATGGAGACGTCTGTACTTATCTTCGAGAGGCTGCAGAACCTTTAGGAAAGCTTCACCTTCTTGAATTCTTATCGTGCGGTATTGATTCAGCTTGAAGTGTAACTCTTTGAATTCCTTCTACGCATTCGTATGCGTACATGAGCGCTTGGTATCAGTTGTGCATCGACGGATTATGATTCCCTAGATGAGGTGCGAGATGTGATTTCTGTGTGTTGATGTTAGGCTAGTCTGGGGTACTTGAGGCCGGGTTTTGTCGGTAGCTGGAGTACGAAAATTTTGATTGTGTGAGCACGTGTTTATATGTCAGTTGGTGTCCCTATTAGTGGGATTTTTGATTTGATGGCTATGTGGAGAGTATGATTTGACTGCGAGATTGTGTTCGGATTGATCGAATATGACGAGAAGGGTTTACTTGAGATGTAGCGAGGACTAATGGGTGTTTGGTTTGTGACTTGATATAGCTTGTTCAGACTCTGTCTGATAAGAGGTTTATTACCAGCCTTTGGTTCTTTTAGGCAGCTTCTATGATTAGAAACCTTCGTTGTGAGTGTTTGAATTATGTGGTATATCATGTGATTTCAGGTATGTTTTAGACTCGTTCGACGACGAACGTTTGTTTAAGAGGGGGAGGATGTAACGGCCCGATCGTTCGTTCTGGGAGTTATAGCCACATTTCCCCCATCTATGCTTATTTATATATTGTTCAGCTGTGTTGAGTTGGTAGGTTTGGGTTCGGAATAGTTTTGGAGTGAAATGAACACTTAGTCTCTTAATTAGAAAGCTAATTTAGAAAAGTCAACCGGAAGTTGACTTATGAGTAAAAGAATTCGGATTTGGATTTTTATGTTTCGATTAGCTTCGTTGGGTGATTTTAGAATTAGGAGTGTGTCCAGAATATAATTTGGAGGTCCGTGGTAGAATTAGGCTTGAATTGGCAAAAGTTGGAAGTTTAGAAGTTCTTAGGCTTGAATTTGAGGTTGATTTGGTATTTTGGTGTGGTTTTGGGTGTTTCGGAGGTTTGATTAAGTTCGGGTAGTGATATATGACTTGTTGGAGTTGTTGGTTGAGGTCCCGAGGGCCTCGGATGAGTTTTGAATAGGTTTGGGTTGTGTTGCGCTCGTTTTTATTATGTTTCGACGCCGTTTCTTCAAGCATAAATGATATCATATGGAACAAATGAGCTCCGATTTCTTTTTTGATTGAAGCATTAGATCTGTATTGTAATTACGGACCTGTAGCAAAAAGAATCGTCGAATTTGGACATCGTATGAGGATTTTATGGTTATTTTACTAAGAATTAGGTTGCCAGATTTTTCAGATTAATTACGAAATTGCGACTGCGGCGTATTTAAAAATCTGCACTATTTGCAAATATTAAAACCTACATATCTCCTTCGTTATAAGGTCAAATTGAGTGATTCAAAAGCCTAGCTTGACTAGAATTTCACAAGGAATCCATGGAGGCATAAAATACGAGTTTCGGGATCGTTTGGCTCGAGAAACGAGGCAGAATAGCTGGTAAAAAAATATACAAAACTAGGGTTTGTTCATTCGGTCATATTTTTAGTTGAGGAGCTCGAATTTGGGCGATTTTGGAGGCGATTTTCACCATATGGACTGGGTTAAGTGTTCTCTACTCGATTTTAATTATAATTTATGAATCCTTCTTCGTTTTTGGGATTTGATTGATGATTTCAAAGTGAAATTGAGGGAGTTAGGGTTTGAGTTTTGGAGAGTTTTAAGTGAGGATTTGAGGGACCAAACGGAGTCTGATTTTGACAAATTTTATATGGTTAGACTCGGGAGAGGACGAGGATTATTATTTTGCTATTTTTGACTGATTTGAGATGTGGGCCCAGGGGCCGGGTTTTGGCCGATTTTTGATTTTTGGCATGTTTATATAGTTTTTATTGTGTAATTCGATTCTTTTGACTATGTTGATAGTAGTATTCTGATTATGGTTATATTCAAAGCTTTTGTAGACCGAGGCGAGGGACGAGGACATCCCGGAGTAGGATTTTACGCTGTTGAGGTAAGTAACAGTTTTAACTCTGGCTTTGAGGGTATAAACCCGGAGAAATTAATATCATGTGATTGTTTGGTGGTGATACCCGCGCTAGGTGACGGGCGTGTGGGTGTGCACCGCGAGGGATTGAGACTTGGTCCGTCCCGTGAGGCTGTGAGGCCTAATGGCTATTATCTGTAGTTATGTGTTTACTTGTTGTTGAACTTGTTTGCCTTCATGTTAGAGACCATGTTTAGGCTTTATTCATGCTTACTATATTTGTACTCAGTCATAGAAGTTATTGTACATGTTTACCTCAGTCTCTATTGTTTGCTAATATGTTGTGATACTTGATGTGGGTTGTGTTCCCTTATTTGTTGATGATGGTAAGGCTAGTGAGGTACATGACTGAGTGAGGCCGAGGGCCTGGTTTTGAGGATATTAATACCATAGCGCGTGAGTTGTCCGCGTAGCACATGAGATGACCGTGCGGGTCCAGGTATTTATACCATAGCGCGTGAGTTGTCCGCGTAGCACGTGAGTTGACCGTGCGGATCCAGGTATTGATATGGTAGCACGTGAGTTGTCCGTGCTTAGCGCTTGGGCTTTGGGAGCCCCTCCGGAGTCTATACACACCCCAGTGAGCGCAGAGTGTTGAGTGTATTGAGTGTTGAGTGTTGAGTGTTGAGTGCGAGTGCTGAGTGATGGAGTGACATTGCTGTGAGGTTGCATTTACTTTTGTTGTTGCTGCATTTATCTGTTAAATTTCTTTGTGGCATTTACTGAGTTATGGAATTTACCTATTTATTTCTGTTATTTTTAAAATTGTAAAAAATAAATAATTGGACTATTTCGCTCAGCTCGTCACTACTGCTCAGTTCCTTAGTTATTTCTGTTACTAATGAGGTGGTTGTACTCATACTACACCCTGCACTTTATGTACAGATCCAGGTGAGTTAGAGCGCGACGATCGTTGAGTTCAGGCCGGCTTTAATTGGAGACTGCAAGGTAGCTGCCAGCATCCGCAGGACCTTGTTACTCCTTTTATCATTTCTTCTTTGGGCAGTTAGACCGTTTATATATCTCAGTTCATAGTTTTAGACGCTCGTGACTTAGTGACACCCCGATGTTTGGGACTCGTTTTCGTATTTTATATTATTTATATTTAGGGTTGGTTTAGTTTATCAGGAATTAAATTATTAAAAATATTTTATTAAATTCTTATAATCAAATTAGTAGTAATATTTTTGGAATAGGCTTGCCTTGTAACACGATAGGCGCCATCACAACCAAGGTTAGATTTTGGGTCGTGATACCCTCATAGCCAACAACTTCTCCCTAACTCCTGAGCTTTGTCCTTGGTCAAGTCACCCACTTGATCTTAGGTTGCCTGCACACCGCCCTCTTCCTCCTACTCCTCTTGATCTCCAGGTCCATAACTAGGTGCCTATGTAGGGTCGTGAGGTGCTCACTTGGGATGACCTTGCAATCAGTGCACAGGCCTGTATCGTATTTCCTGCAGAGAAGATAATCAATCTGAGTCTTGCCCATTGAATTTCGGATAATGACCACGTTCTTTTCCCTCTTCGGAAAACTCGAGTTAGCTATAACATAATCCAAAGCTCTAGCAAAATCCAACATTGAATTACCTCCCTCATTCCTATCCCCAAAACCAAACCCGCCATGCACATCATCATAACCCCTAGCACTAGCCCCAATATGACCATTGAAATCTCCGCCAATGAACAACTTCTTTATGTGCGTACGCACCATCTCGTCCAAACCCTCCCAGAATCGCTTCTTGACCTCCTGGTCCAAACCTACCTGAGGAGAGTGTTATTACACTGGGGGGAACTTAAAATTTCACTCAAAAATTTCATTTCCCTCCATTTCCCATTCACCCTCTTTTAAGTATTTAATATATTAATTAAATACCTTAAAAACCCAACAGAGAGTATATACTAATCATGTTTATACTAAACCCACCAACTACAAGCTTAATACTCATCAACCTATCATTCCGCCTCCTAACCTCGACCACGAGCTCCCTGAGGTCTCTGTCAACTAAAATACCTACCCTATGCTTACCCCCAGCGCTTGCTGAGTACCATAGTTTAAAACCCGTGTACATCCCGTGCCCTAGTACCCTTCCATTTAGTCTCCTGAACACACGCTATGCTCATCTTCCTCTTCTGAAGAATCTTACCTAACTCTATAGACTTCCCCGTCAACGTCCCAATGTTCCAAGACCCAACTGTTTTGAATGCTTGAAAATAACTTTGAACGCATAGGAGATATTGAAGTAATGTGTGAGGGTTAGGGTATATATCTTATAATCTTGCCCAACTATGAGGTGATGAATTACATTATTGTTAGAAACTTAGAATCAACTATAGGATTACACTTAAATAAGCGGTAAGCTGTGCGAATCTGGATATAATCGAATGGATTAAAAAAAAATCGACAAGCAACATAGACGGATCAGTTACCAACGATTCTGTAAAAAGTTGCAGTTGCCAACGGATTTGCCACCGAAATTATTGTTAAGATGAAAAGGGTAGGGAATAAAAAATGTTAGGCACGTGGATAGTTTGTATTTGTATAGGGGCAGAAAAGTGTGTGGCAATGGGCAAAGCGGACAGAAGCAGGCAGGAAGATTCTTATTAATAGTACTATTTCTTACATACAAGCAGAAAAGAGAGGCCCTTATTACTTGGACAACAATCATGATCTTGCATTACTGTCTCTAATCCTATTTACTTATCTTTAATTCTCAGACAACTAAACAGTAAATACAGTACGTACTACAAATTCCTGTCCAGTAAATAGATAAAATAATTGTTGTTCGTGATTGGTTGATCCGATTGTTAAGTCGTTTGGTTGACAAAGCTTCTTGTTGTCTTTTTTATTTACTTTATACAAATATTCCCTTTTTCCTTACCTAGGTTTCTCATTATTTTCAATTGAGCATAATAATAAGATATTCTTATAATTTTGAACCTTTTTATTATACTTTCTTTCACTTGCATACTAGCTATAAATGCTCATACCTTTTTCTAAGAAATATAGCAAACCCACATGGAACCCATTCCTTATCCTATCCATCTCATTGCAACGGCCAAGACTCATATATATGGTTCTTAATGTAACTCATCACATCCCTTTTCCGGCCTTAAAACTAAAAGTGGGAAATATTATACCAAATCTGGGTATCTAACTTCTCATTACTATGCTCTCTCGTAGTACCAAAACTCCACCAATGCCCCATCTCAAACCCAAGTTCTATAGATATATTTATGAATTAATTCTTTGGACTCCAAATCACCTCAAATAATAAATTGCTTTTAACATAATCTTTTTACATCTGTTATCATAAACCTTTGGTTATCTATGGATTGATAAAGCCTGTGATGTCAACGAGACGTTCAACAATTTTTACTCTTTGGGGTCGCTTGGTTGGTGGGATAAGAGATAACAATTAAGGGATACAATACATGTTGTATTTTATCCCTCATCGTTATAGGTATTGATTAGTCAGAGAACCATTCTGTACTAAAATGATAGATTAGCTATCCCATATAGAAGGTAAGATAATTAACCGTATGGAATATCCTTGTAACAATTCGACCAGTCATTTTGATCATTTGTATTTTCGTTCGGTGGTTCGAGGCTGCGAGTAGCTTCATATCATGATGTATTGTGACTTGTGTGTATGGTTGATTTCGGTTTTTGAGCGGTTCGGGATCGATTTGGAAGAATGATTCCCATTTTAGAAGATTTAAGTTGGAATATTTGACCAAGTTTGACTTTTGCGTATTTGATCTCGGATCAAAGATTTGATGGTTCCTTTAGGCTCGGATGGTGATTTTGGACATAGCGTATATCCGATTTGGATTTGGAGGCTCCTAGGTTGTTTTGGCTTGAATTGGCGAAAGTTGGATAATTGAAGGTTCGAAATGTTTGACAGAGAATTGACTTGTGGATATCGAGTTCAGATTGCACTTTTGGGAGTTTTAATAGGTGCGTTGTGTCATTTAGGACTTGTATGCGAAATTTGAGGTCATTCCGAGTTAATTTGATATGGTTCGATGTGAGTTTTGGAAGTTGAAAGTTTATTAGTTTATTGGGCTTGAATTGGAGTGTCATTCGTAGTTTTGATGTTGTTTGGTGTGATCTGAGGACTCGAGTAGGTCTGCGTTATGTTTTGGGTTTGGTTGGTGTGATTGGACGGGGTCCCAAGGGCCTCAAGTGTGGTTGAGATGAGTGCGGATCATTTTCACTCATGTTTGGATGGCAGATTTCCTAGTGTTCCACTGTTCATCGCGATCGCGGAGTGAATTTGGGAGGCATGTGTATTGGTCACCACGTTCACATATTGATAGTTGCGATCGCGGAGCACCGGCGAGCTGTGGTTACCGCGTTCGCGCCCTAGTAGTTGCATTCGTATAGAGGGTGAGCTGGATGAGGCACCAAGTTAATGGCCTTCACATTCGCGTGTTGGTGACCGTGCTCGCCTAGGCTAGTAGGGGTGAGCATCGTGTTCGTGGGTGTCAGACCGCGTTCGCGAGGAAGAATTCTTGGAGGAGCTTCATTTATTTTTCGCGATCGCGGGACCACTCCGCAGAATCATTAAAGTAATCTATTTCGGGGGTTTTGGTTATTTTATCACATTTTGAGTTAGAGAGCTGGAATTTAGGCGATTTTGGAGGGAATTTTCATGATTTAGATTAGGGTAACAATTTTTTACTCGGATTTGTTTATATTTCATGATTCTAACCTTGAATTTTGGTGATTGTTTGATGAATCAAATTGAGGAAATTGGGGATTTTAGTAAAAACTTTTCTTAAACAGAAATTGATGATTTGAAGGCCGATTTGAGGCCAGAATTGGATACAATTGGTATGGTTGGACTCGTAGTTGAATGGGTGTTCGAACATTGTGAATTTTATCGGGTTCTGAGGTGCAAGCCCGGGATTGACTATTTGGGTTGACTTTTTGATTTTAGTTATAGATCAACGAATTATTATTAGGAATCGCTTCCAATGGCTTTTATTTATGATATTAAGTTATTTTGTCTAACTTCGAGCTGTCTGGAGGTTGATTTGCGGGGGGAAAGGCTTATTAGTGGACTGATTTAGCTTATTTGAGGTAATTATATTGCCTAACTTGGTGTGGGAGAAATACCCCTTAGGACTTGACTTAATTTCTTATTAGTGGTATGTGTAATAGATGTGTACATGAGGCGACGAGTGTGTACACAGTCATATCTATGGTTTATGGCCGGATTTGGCCCGAGGTTGTTCTTATCTCTTTACTTTGACTAAGAGGTCTCTGCTTTACATGTTTTCACTGTTTTTGCTTACTTGAGTTTATGTTACATGCTAGAGATCATGTTTTAGGATCTTAATTCCTTAATTCGCAAAGTTGGATGTTTGTGAGATTTATTGCTAATTTGAGTTAGTTTTCATGCTTATATGTTGAACACCCGTCCTCATTGGTTTATTAAATTGCCCATATGCACTGCATTGATAGATTGTGAATTTATGTATTCGTGACAATTCTTGGTATGTTGTGTTGTTAGAATTATGGCACTTGTGGATTTATTGAGTAGATTATCGGGGTGGTTACACAAGATTTCTGCCATGCTATTATTATTATTGTTATTGCATATGCGGCGAGACAAGACTCTATATATATATATATATATATATATATATATATGGTGAGACAAGATGTGATGATTATTAAAACGTGTGGAGAGATAAGTGGGCATTTATTTTATTGTTGCGCACGCCGTGAGATAAGGGCGGCTATGTGGGGATGATATGTAATGGCCTGGGGGCGTCTTGTTGATAGAAAATGGAGTTCTTGTTTGTGCTTATGACTTACTTGTTTGTGTCATACATATTACGTGATTTCCGAACCCCAGGTCGCAAATGCGACACCTGCAACTTATCAAATATGACTTAGACTGGATTTTTTGTTAATTTTTCAAATTGTCAAACTCAAGAACCCTAGAGGCGATTTTTCAAAGAACTTTTCTTCCCCAAATCATTGGTAAGTGATTATAAATTATTTTTTTTCAATCTGTCACTACTTTTCCTAAGATTTCAACCTAAAATCTAGAGTTTTCATGGTGGAAATTGGCGGTTTTTGGTAGAATTAGGGATTGTTGAAAAATAGGGATTTAGACCACAAATTGAGGTCGGAACCAAAACAAATTACATAAGCGGGCTCGGGGGTGAATGGATAATAGGGTTTTTATCCGAATTTTCGGGTTTGGACCAAACGGGCTCAGGCGTTGACCTTTGTCGACTTTTTCAATAATGACCTAAATTTAATTCTTTACAATCATGGGTAGTTCCGAAGGCTTAGTATGAATCGTTTGGTTTGTAAATTTCTAGATTCTATTGGTTTGGAGGCTTGTTTGAAAGGCAAAGCGGTGGTTGAGCTTTGAGTTTGGTCTTTGGAGCGAGGTAAGTGTTGTGGTTAACCTCGACTTGAGGGAATAGGACTTGTTTGTCTATTTGCTACATGTTTAGATGTTGGGTACAATGTATATGTGAGGTGACGAGTACTTGTGAGTTGTTGTTGGCTTAAGGCATGCGGGTGGAACTTGGTTCCTTGTAATTATTGTTTTCTTTGATCATGTTATTCATGTTGAGACTAGTATTGTCAAATTGATCGCTCTTGTTATGTTTATGGATTTTTGGTGATATTGAGTGTTGATTTCAAAGATGAAGTTGGTATTGTGGAACCAGATGTTGAAGCAAGGCTTGTTCTTGTTATTCTATCCCTCTGTTGTTATTGTGCATTGCTTTATGGTAAGGGAGAGTGTTAATGCACGAAGGGTGATGTCGTGCCATATTGTGAGTGTTAATGCACGAAGGGTGATGCCGTGCCATATTGCGAGTGTTAATGCACGAAAGGTGATGCCGTGCCATATTGTGAGTGTTAATACGCGAAGGGTGATGCCATACCATGTTATGAGAGTTAATGCACGAAGGGTGATGCGGTACTGTTTCTGTTAAAGATGATGGGGATTTGAGGATGCAGGGTCGTGAGTCTATTCTAGAGGAGGCCCACAGTTCCGGTACTCTATTCATCCGGGTGCCGCCAAGATGTATCAGGACTTGGGGCAGCATTATTCCTGGAGGGGGATGAAGAAGGACATAGTTGCATATGTAGCTCTGTGTCTAAATTGTCAACAAGTAAAGTTCGAGCATCAGAGACCTGGCGGTTTACTTCAGAAGATAGAGATTCCTGAGTGGAAGTGGGAGCGTATCACTATGGATTTCGTCGTTGGACTGCCACAGACTCAGAGGAAGTTCGATGCTGTTTGGGTTATTATGGATAGTCTGACCAAGTCAGCGTATTTCATTCCCGTGGAAGTTACCTATTATTTAGAGTGGTTGGTAAAGATTTATATCCGCGAGATTGTCCGCCTTCACGGTATGCCCGTGTCTATCATTTCTGATCGAGGTACGCAGTTCACCTTGCATTTCTGGAGGGTGGTACACCATGAGTTGGGCACGCAGGTTGGGCTGAGCATAGAGTTTCATCCTTAAACGGTCGGACAGTTCCAACGCACGATTCATATATTAGAGGATATGCTCCGCTTGTGTTGGAAATTTTGGGAGGCTCTTGGGATCCGTTCTTACAACTTACGGTGTTTGCCTACAACAACAACTATCAGTCGAGCATCCAGATGGCTCCCTATAAGGATTTATATTATAGACGGTGTCGATCGCCGGTTGGATGGTTTGAGCCGGGGGAGGCTCGGTAATTGGGTTCATATTTGGTACAGGATTCCTTGGATAAGGTCAATATTATTCAAGATAGACTTCGCGCAGCTCAGTCTAGGGAGAAGAGTTATGCCAACCATAGAGTTCGTGATGTTGTATTCATGGTCGGAGAGAGGGTGTTATTTCGGGTTTCACCTATGAAGGGTGTAATGAGGTTCAGAAAGAAGGGCAAGTTGAGCCCTAGATATATTGGACCTTTTGAGATTCTTTAGAGAGTGGGTGAGGTGGCTTATAAGCTTGCATTGCCACCAAGTTTATCAACAGTTCATCCGGTATTCCATGTGTCCATGCTGCGAAAGTATCACGGCGATTCCTTCCACGTGTTAGATTTTAGCTCTATTCAGTTGGACAAGGATTTGACTTATGAGGAGCAGCCAATGGCTATTCTAGCCCGGCAGGTTCGTTAGTTGAGACGAAGAGTTATCCTTCAGTTCGAGCGTAATGGAGAGGTCAGCCCATCGAGGCAGCTACTTGGGAGTCCGAGTCGGACAAGAGGAGTAGATATCCCCACCTTTTCACCCGCCTAGATACTTTTCTATGTCTGTTCGAGGACGAACGGTTATTTTAGAGATGGAGTATGTGATGACCCGATAGGTCATCTTATAGTGTTGTACCTAATTCGACGCTTTGAAGCCTTAAAAACCTTATTTTCACCATCCTCGATTTGTGTGCACAGTCCGGATGTGTTTCCGGAAAGCTTTTATGTTGAATACTGTGAAAAATATTAAATTTTGTTTAGAAAACTATTTGAGTTGACTTTGGTCAACAATTTGAACAAACACAACCAAATCCGTGTATTGATTGTCCCGGAGAATCCGTATCGTGATTT
This sequence comes from Nicotiana attenuata, assembly GCF_001879085.1. Taxonomy (NCBI): domain Eukaryota; kingdom Viridiplantae; phylum Streptophyta; class Magnoliopsida; order Solanales; family Solanaceae; genus Nicotiana; species Nicotiana attenuata. The sequence continues at coordinate 19,496 of NW_017676789.1, forward strand.
GCGACTTGGGCGTATGCCCAGAATCGAATTCGGAAGTCCCTCGCCCGAGTTACCGGACTTTGTTGAAATTTGAAAGTTAAAGACTTAATGAATTTGAAATGTTTGGCCAATGGTTGACTTTTTAGATATCGGGTCTGTATTTTGGTTCCGGAACTTGCTATAGGTCCAATACCTTATTTATGGCTTGTCTATGAAATTTGGTGAGAAGTGGAGTTGATTTGACATGATTCGGACGTCCGATTGTAAAAATAGAAGTTTCAAAGTTTTTTTTTAAAAAAATTTCATCTGATTTGGTGCTCAATTCGTAGTTGTAGGTGTTATTTTGGCAATTTGATCGCTCGAGCAAGTTCTTATGATATTTTTAGACTTGTGTGCATTTTTGGTTTAGAGGCTCGAGGGTTCACTAGGCTACAGAGTGAAATTTGGACTTAGGACATAGCTGGTGTGCTTCAAATTTTGTTGCAGTCCTCGGACCTCGCAATTGCGAGTACAATCATCGTATTTGTGGCTACTGATGGACTGGCATTTGCGATTTACTCATCGCTTTTGCGAAGAGTAGCTGGGGAGGCCAGAGTTCGCCATTGCGATCAGATATTCGCATTTGCAAAGTGGGGCTGGGCAGGCAGTGATCGCAAATGCGATCAATGAGTCGCATTTCCGAAAGGATCAGATTTTCATTTGTGAACTATACATCGCAAATGTGATTAGCAGGGATGTGGAAACCTTCGCATTTGCGATAGGTTCCTCGCATTTGCGGGGCTCGCATTTGAGAACCCCAGGTCGTAAATGTGATATCTACAACTGATCAAATATGACTTAGATAGGATTTTTGGTTCATTCTTCAAATTTTCAAACTCAACAACCCTAGAGGGGATTTTTCAAAGAACTTTTTTTCGCCAACTCATTGTGAAATGATTCTAAACTAGTTTCTTTGAATCTTTCACTACTTTTCCTAAGATTTCAACCTAAGTTCTAGAGTTTTCATGGTAGAAATAGGGGGTTTTTGGTAGAATTACAGATTCTTGAAAAAATAGGGAATTAGACCTGAAATTTAGGTCGGATTCCAAAATAAATTACATAACCGGGCTCAGGGGTGAATGGGTAATGGGTTTTGATCCGAATTTTAGATTTGGACCAAGCGAGTCGGGCGTTGACTTTTGTTGACTTTTTAAATAATGACCTAAATTGAATTCTTTACAATCATGGGTAGTTCATAAGGCTTAGTTTGAATCGTTTGGTTGGTAAATTTCTAGATTCTATATGTTCGGAGGCTTGTTTGAAAGGCAAAGCAGTGGTTGAGCTTTGAGTTTGGTCTTTGGAGCGAGGTAAGTGTCGTGGTTAACCTCGACTTGAGGGAATATGACTTGTTTGTCTATTTGCTACATGTTTAGATGTTGGGTACAACATATATGTGAGGTGACGACTACTTATGCGTTTTTGTTGGCTTAAAGAATGAGGTGGGACTTGGTTCCTTGTAGTTATTGTTTCCTTTGATCATGTTATTCATGTTGAGACTAGTGTTATTAAATTGATCGGTCCTATCATCTTTAGGGATTTTTGGTGATATTCAGTATTGATTTCAAAGTTGAGGTTGGTATTGTGGAACCAAATTGTATATGGTGAAATCGGAGGGTCCAATTTCTCGTCATCGAGGCTCCTCGGAAGATCATCCCGAAGGCTCGAGGAAACAAGGCTACGGTCGAGTTTCCTCCCTCGAGGTTCGTCGACGCTGGACCTTGGGACAATGATGACCCCGGCTATGGTAGAGATGGGGAGTTCCCAAGGCATACAGCTAGAGCCGACAAAGCCTGTCAGGCTAGTCCAGACCCAAATCAGGGCATCAACTAGCTTTCCCATCTCCATATCTTTGTAATTAATGCTATCAGTACAATGTTGGGATTTCCCCTACTATCTCGGCGGGTTGCTCATTGGATTTTGATGGTTTTATAAAGGGGATCCTCGCGATTTTGTAGGACATCTAGTTGCTCCACCCGAAATATACAAGAACATTCTCTCTGCTCTCTTACACATTCTCTTGATATTATTGCCTCCACTTATTATCTTCATTATCGTTCATCATTTATTGATTATCATTGGCCATAAATAGCGTTCTTTGATTTTATCATAACTGTTAGTCATACTTCGTTTACCCTCGATAGCTCACAGTTAAGACCCGAATCGACCTCGAGGCCCCGAATCGACAAGCTCGAGGCCCCGAATGTTAATATATCAGTTTGATCATCACTTTATACGTAACTCTTATCTCGTTTCTAAGTCTCACATACTGTACGCGGTGAAATCAGAGGGCCTGATTTCTCGCTATCAAGCCATCTCGTGGAGATGCCTCGAGACCCTGAGGATATGAAGCCACAACTTAGTACTCTCCCTTGGGGCTTGTCAAGGCCCGATTCAAGGCCAAACGGAGGCCGAGGCCAGGACAAAAAGGGGAAGCTTCCAAGACACGCGGCTGAGTCTGACAGGCCGGCCTGTCCAGAGCCTACGCTGAGGCATCGCATCAAGCCATCCCATCACCGTATTTTGTAAATTAAATACTCATGTATTTGTAACTGAGTTCCCCTCTTATATAAAGGGGACTCACCCTACCTTGTAAGGGACTGATGTTGCTCCATTTCTCCACAAGTGCAATAATACATCTCTCTCTCTCTCTTTTCTTTCTAAACTTATTGGCTCCCACTGATCCGAGGATACCTCGATATCCTTTGCCCTTATTATGTGTTCTTCATCTTTATGTGTGTTCTTCAAAGTATAAGTTAATATCGGCTATAAAGAGCTTTATTTGGTTATATCTCTAACCGTTATGTCATCCTTGGATACCCCCGATAGCTCGAGCTCGACCTCGACCTCGAAGTCGACCCCGAAGTCCTCATCGGCCAAGCCTACACCCGGGTAGCATGCCCTTCGATTTGATCATTATCTCATTTTAGTTTGCGCTCCATCGTTAACTTTCATATTACTAGCACCATCTGCTCTAACAACTAGCTTGGGAATAGATCACGTATTTTTAGAGTCCCATTTTACAAATTTAATTGTCGTTACCATTTTCATGGTAAACAGTTTGGCGCCCACTGTGGGGCTAAAAATAATGGTGATTATTTTCTTGCTAGTTTCATTACACAAACGCATATCATCTTTCACACTTTTTCTTGTCCAAGATCCTTTGATTTCAAGAAAAAATGTCTAGATCAGTAAATAGAGTTGAGAACGACCGCCTCGAAGATCACGGGGAAAATTGTGTAACTATCCTGACCGCCGGAGCATCGCTACAGAATCTTGATAACGTGCCCGGACCGGTATTAGCGGACGCGGACTCACAGGACGCACAACAAGTCAGCAAAACTTCTCACATCGACAGAAGCGTGTGACACAGCGACCGACAGGACGTTCAAAAAAAAGCCCGACCCGGGAAGAACAGGAAGTTAGTCTTCGCGTTATTTTTGAAATGTTGCAGGCACAACAACTGGCCATTGATCAGTTGCAAAGCCATCCAAGAACCCCCAGCGTAGCAGCACCGGAGACAGCTTCTCCCGACGAGCGCACCACTGCTCACGCATGCACGAAGAAAGACATCGACTTTCAAGACGACCCCGCCGCAGAAACATACGCTGATGCCATCGAAGCAGCAACGGCGGAGACCGACAAGTCGGAGGACGAACAAAGAGAGGATGAAACACCAAGAGAAGTTGAATCTCACTCCCTGGTAGGACGAATGAGATCGTATCCGGTTTCGGATGAACAGATAACCCTAGCCTTTGCTAAGGGTTTAAACAAAGCATACCAGCCGGCTCCAGGGCATTTCAAACGACGCTTAGCCAGACACCCGACCGATACTTGGCCATGTATCCGTACCCAGTACCGGCCATTAATTGGGGTCATGAGCGACCATCCAGAAACCTCTGCAGGCCTGGTACACCCAAGCAGGCCTTCCACAATGAAACTAATGCATGTTGATACCCAATTTTTCCCTAGGTATTTTTTTTATACTCAAAATACTTTCAAAATGACATATATATGCATATATGAGCATACCCAAGTGTTTTGGTATTTTTCAAAGTTTTTTTTTAAAAAAAAAAGATTTTTTAAAATCAATTTATTGTCTATTTTAATATAACAAAATTCTATAATTATTCCCAAAATTATCATTTTGGTGAATAATTCATTTTTATTTCTCATGTTTATACTAATATATAGTTTAAATAAATTTTGCATATTTTTTACGCATGTTTTGGAATTATTAAAGCTAAATTACATATAATTGCAATTATAGCCTATTTTACAATTAATTGCATTTAATAATTATAAAATTATTTCCAGTATTTTTAGATTAATATTTATACATTATTAATTAGTTCAATATTTTTAATTTGTTTTTAAAATTATTTTAACTATATTTATAAAATAAAAAGGGAGAACTAGGCTATTTAACATGTAGCCTCATCTCACTACAATTATGGCCCATTCAGATTTCAATTCTAACCCCCAAATTTCCCAGCCCAATTTCAACTTAGACCCAACCCACGCCCAATTCAATTACCCGGTCCAGCTCCAATCTGATCTGAGTTGTTGATCAAATGAGATCAACGACCCAGATTTTATTTCCTAAATTAAATCCCAACTACCCTCCCCCGACCCCTCATTTTTCACGAGACTCTCTCTCTCTCTCTCTCTCTCTCTCTTGTCTCTTGCTCTCCCTTCTCTCTAGAACCTTCTGGTTCTCTCTTCTTCTCCGATGAATCCACCGCCTCTCCGGCCACCTCCAGCCTCACCTCTCTCGACCACCAGCCGCCATGAAACCTTGTTTTGTTGATTCCCTCTATCTTCGAGAGCCCAGAAGCCCCACCATACAAGATGGTCAACGGAAGCTTTGCTTGGTTTGTCTCCTGCCATTCTCCGATGGGTTTTGGTTCGATGGTGCTACGAACACCATTATTAACGAGCTTCACAGCCAGTTTTCTTACCTCTTACTGGTTTCTTACGAAACCCTAATTTCTACCTAGACCTCTTAAATCTCTGTCTTTTTAACAATTTTTAACTCTCTTTTGCGTTTTACACTACTCTCTACTCGATCTATACGATTGCTCAAGTTTTCAACGTTTTGTTCTTCTTTTTAAAACTAGGGTTTCTGAACCTCTTTCGAAATCACTATATCTTCTGACTATTTTCTAGTACTATGTGTTTGTGTTTGTATTTCTGCTTGTTTGTGTGATCTTCTGGTTTATTCCCCAATTTCTATGCTTTAATTTTGTTCTAACGTTCCACTGATTCTGTGATCTCTTACTTAGGGTTCTTTGGTTTTGTGCCTATTGTGTTTAAATAGGTCTAATTGTTTTATATTTACTAAATGTTCTGCTGATTCTGTGCATCTCTTCGAATCCCTGATTTTTGTATATGATTTCTTTGGAGGTCTTCCACCGATTTGAGTCACTTCCTTGTTTGTGAGATGCTTTCCTTACTTGGTGCTGATTCCCTGTGATTTTCAATCTCGTCCGTGACTTCCTGAACTAGTTTTTTCAAAAATCAGTCTGTAATCCGTCTGTTTATGTGCACAATAAAATTTTATTTTACTTTCCTTACTTGTAATTATTTTGTACTTAGTCCCTATTACATGCATCATGTTATTCCTGTAAGAAAATATCAGTCTTGCAAAAAATCTTCCTTATTTGATGCAATTTGTACCGTTTGAGCTATGACTCCCTAATTAAGGGAAATCCGAGTCTTTAATTGATTCTAATAGGTACTATTTCCATAATTGTAATCAGTCTATACGTATTACCTTATTTTCCACTTATTTTCAAAACTATAAATGCCCTACCCTCTCTTTAGCAGAGACACGAACAAAAAATTCATTGTTCTGAACTCTCTCTTACACACATAAGCATACTCAGTGTTCTCTCTTGTTTTCTACACATCCTCTCTCACTTTCCCTGTTGACTACTGATTACTCAGTCGGCTGAAAGCCAAGACTGAGTGATTTTGGGGCTGCTCTACTATTCTACTGCTCTATACATTGCTACTTGCTTGGTCTGCATACTACTGCTCACTTCCCTGCACACTACTGCTCTATATTATCTCATCCTCGACTGGTATGCCCTCTATTTGATCTACAGCTTCCAAAACAATATGTTTTTATACATACTGCACTTTATTTTGTTTCTTCTATGCTTTTACTTATGGTTCTGCTGTTCTTATTGCAACTAACATGCCCCTGTGTTAGTTCATTAATGTGACTATCCTTCTCTTAATTCAGCATGCCTACTGATTTGCTTAATGCATGTTCTCCCCTACCCCCTAGCCCCAGTACATTGTCAGCATGTAATCCTGAGCCCTTTTGGTTGAAACCTGGTGTGACTGTCTAAGTGTCCTGAAATGCTGTCTGTGTTCCTACATGTGAACTATTTGTCCCCATTCCCCTTTTTCCCTGTTTGTGTTTACTTCCCTGAACTATATGTGGTATTTTGGTTCTGAGGTTGTCAGAATTGTCACATTGTTTTCTTTCAAAACTGGTTCTATATGGATAATTTTTAAATTGTTTTTCAACTCAATTTCTTTAAAAACTCTATCACACACTCTCACTACTCCTAGAGTTTAGGTTCTACCCCCTTCGTGTAAGCATTGCCTTGGGTACCTTTGAGTACCCATTGAACTTTGATGCACAAGGCTGGTAATTCCACACTGTACTTGTTCAACATTTTGGTAGTGTTTGGGTGCTGTATTGGTCGAGGACCCCAATGGGCCCTTAGGGAGCTTTGCCGCACCCAAACCATGGCCAAGGCTGTGAAACTCGAAAGAAGTGAGGTTGGAAGATTGGGCCTGGTTGAAGGCTCCCTATAGAGTAACTTCTTATTTTATTTTTTATTATGTAATTCAGCTATCACGGTTTGTAATAACTTGTAAACAACTGATTGGGGCTATAGTGAAATTGGGTGGGATTATGCATGTTAGTTTAGTTAATGGGTAGAGAACATGTCTATAGGGCTTTACGTTACCTATTTGTGCATTAGAAACCATGTGTAGGACATGCATCTTACATCTAGATATCCTGTTTTAGGCTCTTTACTTTCAGATTGTCATACTCACTTTGTAATCAGTTAGTAATCGGCAAACAA